>NC_069503.1:551484406-551784406 GCF_027579735.1 Bombina bombina | reverse complement strand
CAAAGGTTACTCTTGGAGTAAGGTTAGGATTCCTAGGATATTGTCTTTTCTACAAGAAGGTTTAGAAAAGGGTTTTTCTGCTAGTTCATTAAAGGGACAGATCTCAGCTCTGTCCATTCTGTTACACAAACGTCTGTCAGAAGTTCCTGACGTCCAGGCTTTTTGTCAGGCTTTGGCCAGGATTAAGCCTGTGTTTAAAACTGTTGCTCCACCATGGAGTTTAAACCTTGTTCTTAATGTTTTACAGGGCGTTCCGTTTGAACCCCTTCATTCCATTGATATAAAGTTGTTATCTTGGAAAGTTCTATTTTTAATGGCTATTTCCTCGGCTCTAAAATTTTACTTGCAGGCAACTAAGGAATTCCGACAAACGTCTTCTCTGTTTGTCATTTACTCTGGGCAGAGGAGAGGTCAAAAAGCTTCCGCTACCTCTCTTTCTTTTTGGCTTCGTAGCATAATTCGTTTAGCTTATGAGACTGCTGGACAGCAGCCCCCTGAAAGAATTACAGCTCATTCTACTAGAGCTGTGGCTTCCACTTGGGCCTTCAAGAATGAGGCCTCTGTTGAACAGATTTGCAAGGCTGCAACTTGGTCTTCGCTTCATACTTTTTCCAAATTTTACAAATTTGACACCTTTGCTTCATCGGAGGCTATTTTTGGGAGAAAGGTTCTTCAGGCAGTGGTTCCTTCTGTATAAAGAGTCTGCCTATCCCTCCCGTCATCCGTGTACTTTTGCTTTGGTATTGGTATCCCAGAAGTAATGATGACCCGTGGACTGATCACACTTAACAGAAGAAAACATAATTTATGCTTACCTGATAAATTCCTTTCTTCTGTAGTGTGATCAGTCCACGGCCCGCCCTGTTTTTAAGGCAGGTAAATATTTTTTAATTTATACTCCAGTCACCACTTCACCCTTGGCTTTTCCTTTCTCGTTGGTCCTTGGTCGAATGACTGGGAGTGACGTAGAGGGGAGGAGCTATATGCAGCTCTGCTGGGTGAATCCTCTTGCACTTCCTGTAGGGGAGCAGTTAATATCCCAGAAGTAATGATGACCCGTGGACTGATCACACTACAGAAGAAAGGAATTTATCAGGTAAGCATAAATTATGTTTTTCGTCCCTTTCGCAGAAACGGACCAGCCCCAAGTGCTACATCCTCTAAGCAAGAGGGTAATACTTCTCAAGCCAAGCCAGCCTGGAGGCCAATGCAAGGCTGGAACAAAGGTAAGCAGGCCAAGAAACCTGCCACTGCTACCAAGACAGCATGAGATGTTGGCCCCCGATCCGGGACCGGATCTGGTGGGGGCAGACTTTCTCTCTTCGCTCAAGAGATGTTCTGGATCCTTGGGCGCTAGAAATAGTCTCCCAAGGTTATCTTCTGGAATTCAAGGGGCTTCCCCCAAGGGGGAGGTTCCACAGGTCTCAATTGTCTTCAGACCACATAAAAAGACAGGCATTCTTACATTGTGTAGAAGACCTGTTAAAAATGGGAGTGATTCATCCTGTTCCATTAGGAGAACAAGGGATGGGATTCTACTCCAATCTGTTCATAGTTCCCAAAAAAGAGGGAACATTCAGACCAATCTTAGATCTCAAGATCCTAAACAAGTTTCTCAAGGTTCCATCGTTCAAAATGGAAACCATTCGGACAATTCTTCCTTCCATCCAGGAAGGTCAATTCATGACCACGGTGGATTTAAAGGATGCGTATCTACATATTCCTATCCACAAGGAACATCATCGGTTCCTAAGGTTCGCCTTTCTGGACAAGCATTACCAGTTTGTGGCACTTCCATTCGGATTAGCCACTGCTCCAAGAATTTTCACAAAGGTACTAGGGTCCCTTCTAGCGGTGCTACGACCAAGGGGCATTGCAGTAGTACCTTACTTGGATGACATACTGATTCAAGCGTCGTCCCTACCACAAACAAAGGCTCATACGGACATTGTCCTGGCCTTTCTCAGATCTCACGGGTGGAAAGTGAACGTAGAAAAAAGTTCTCTATCTCCGTCAACAAGAGTTCCCTTCTTGGGAACAATAATAGACTCCTTAGAAATGAGGATTTTTCTGACAGAGGCCAGAAAATCAAAACTTCTAAGCTCTTGTCAAGTACTTCATTCTGTTCCTCTTCCTTCCATAGCGCAGTGCATGGAAGTAATAGGTTTGATGGTCACGGCAATGGACATAGTTCCTTTTGCGCGAATTCATCTGAGACCATTACAACTGTGCATGCTCAGTCAGTGAAATGGGGATTATACAGACTTGTCTCCGACGATACAAGTAGATCAGAGGACCAGAGATTCACTCCGTTGGTGGCTGACCCTGGACAACCTGTCACAGGGGATGAGCTTCTGCAGACCAGAGTGGGTCATTGTCACGACCTGAAAGCTCAGGGTCTTTGGTCTCGGGAAGAATCTCTTCTCCCGATAAATATTCTGGAACTGAGAGCGATATTCAATGCTCTCAAGGCTTGGCCTCAGCTAGCAAAGGCCAAATTCATACGGCTTCAATCGGACAACATGACGACTGTTGCGTATATCAACCATCAGGGGGGAACAAGGAGTTCCCTGGCGATGGAAGAAGTGACCAAAATCATTCAATGGGCGGAGACTCACTCCTGCCACTTGTCTGCACATCCCAGGAGTGGAAAATTGGGAAGCGGATTTTCTGAGTCGTCAGACATTTCATCCGGGGGAGTGGGAACTCCATCCGGAAATCTTTGCCCAAATTATTCAATTGTGGGGCATTCCAGACATGGATCTGATGGCCTCTCGTCAGAACTTCAAGGTTCCTTGCTACGGGTCCAGATCCAGGGATCCCAAGGCGACTCTAGTAGATGCACTAGTAGCACCTTGGACCTTCAACCTAGCTTATGTATTCCCACCGTTTCCTCTCATCCCCAGGCTGTTAGCCAGGATCAATCAGGAGAGGGCATCAGTGATTTTGATAGCTCCTGCGTGGCCACGCAGGACTTGGTATGCAGACCTGGTGAATATGTCATCGGCTCCACCATGGAAGCTACCTTTGAGACGGGACCTTCTTGTTCAAGGTCCGTTCGAACATCCGAATCTGGCCTCACTCCAACTGACTGCTTGGAGATTGAACGCTTGATTTTATCAAAGCGAGGGTTCTCAGATTCTGTCATTGATACTCTTGTTCAGGCCAGAAAGCCTGTAACTAGAAAAATCTACCATAAAATATGGAAAAAATATATCTGTTGGTGTGAATCTAAAGGATTCCCATGGAACAAGATAAAAATTCCTAAGATTCTATCCTTTCTTCAAGAAGGTTTGGAGAAAGGATTATCTGCAAGTTCTTTGAAGGGACAGATTTCTGCTTTATCTGTTTTACTTCACAAAAAGCTGGCGGCTGTGCCAGATGTTCAAGCTTTTGTTCAGGCTCTGGTTAGAATCAAGCCTGTTTACAAACCTTTGACTCCTCCTTGGAGTCTCAATTTAGTTCTTTCAGTTCTTCAGGGGGTTCCGTTTGAACCCTTACATTCCGTAGATATTAAGTTATTATCTTGGAAAGTTTTGTTTTTGGTTGCAATTTCTTCTGCTAGAAGAGTTTCAGAGTTATCTGCTCTGCAGTGTTCTCCTCCTTATCTGGTGTTCCATGCAGATAAGGTGGTTTTGCGTACTAAACCTGGTTTTCTTCCGAAAGTTGTTTCTAACAAAAACATTAACCAGGAGATAGTCGTGCCTTCTTTGTGTCCGAATCCAGTTTCAAAGAAGGAACGTTTGTTGCACAATTTGGATGTAGTTCGTGCTCTAAAATTCTATTTAGATACTACAAAGGATTTCAGACAAACATCTTCCTTGTTTGTTGTTTATTCTGGTAAAAGGAGAGGTCAAAAAGCAACTTCTACCTCTCTCTCTTTTTGGCTTAAAAGCATCATCAGATTGGCTTACGAGACTGCCGGACGGCAGCCTCCTGAAAGAATCACAGCTCATTCCACTAGGGCCGTGGCTTCCACATGGGCCTTCAAGAACGAGGCTTCTGTTGATCAGATATGTAAGGCAGCGACTTGGTCTTCACTGCACACTTTTACTAAATTTTACAAATTTGATACTTTTGCTTCTTCTGAGGCTATTTTTGGGAGAAAGGTTTTGCAAGCCGTGGTGCCTTCCATCTAGGTGACCTGATTTGCTCCCTCCCATCATCCGTGTCCTAAAGCTTTGGTATTGGTTCCCACAAGTAAGGATGACGCCGTGGACCGGACACACCTATGTTGGAGAAAACAGAATTTATGTTTACCTGATAAATTACTTTCTCCAACGGTGTGTCCGGTCCACGGCCCGCCCTGGTTTTTTAATCAGGTCTGATAATTTATTTTCTTTAACTACAGTCACCACGGTATCATATGATTTCTCCTATGCAAATATTCCTCCTTTACGTCGGTCGAATGACTGGGGAAGGCGGAGCCTAGGAGGGATCATGTGACCAGCTTTGCTGGGCTCTTTGCCATTTCCTGTTGGGGAAGAGAATATCCCACAAGTAAGGATGACGCCGTGGACCGGACACACCGTTGGAGAAAGTAATTTATCAGGTAAACATAAATTCTGTTTTTCCCTGCACGACTTGTCTTTTTTCTTTCCCTGAAGGGAGATCTTTACTCTTTATCTTAGGGCGCACATCCGGTTCCTTCTCTTTGGAATTCTTTTCTTTCAAAACCTGCAACGACAAAGAGGGTTGGGGGGAAAGAGAAGAAGAGGAAGAGGATGCCTCTGCATCACTGTCATCTGTGGTGTCAGAATTTGGTTCTGAGGTCTCTGGTTCTGTAGAGGAGAAGTTAACTCTCTTGTCTGTAGACTTGTGTTTAAGTATCGATTTTGGTTCTGACTTTGGCGTGGATGTATTTGACCGGTAGTCTTTCTTTATTTGCTTGCTTTTATTCTTGTCTTTGTCCATATCCTTAATATAACTGCCATCATCTTCTGCCGCCCCTTCTGCCTTTTCACAATTTTTATTGAATTTCTTATTTCCTTTTGGAGTGAATCTTTTTGTCTTGCCATAAATCTGGACCAATCATAGACTTTATTCTTAATGTAGTCTTCCTGATCCCTATTAAACTTTCTTCCTTTCAGAGCAGGTAGATCATCATCTGCTTTCTTTATTTTGGCCTTCATGGAGCTCTTAAATTCAGAGTATTTTTCTTCTGTTTTGTACTGCTTTAAATCAGTCTTAATAGACTGGATACGCCCCTTTAATGCTTCACGTTTGTTATTTTTGCTTTTAACCAATATGTTTAATAAAGTTAAAGAGCAGGTAGTCAAAGCTTCTTTCCATTCAAATGTCAGTCCATCATCATCAAAATCATATGAGGGGAATTTCCTTATTTGGAGACCCCTAGGGATTCTTTTAGAGCTAATATAGTGCTCAAAGGCAACAGTGTCCCACATAAGATGTAATTCAAGTTGATTAAAAATGCTCTTTAGATCCCTATTCACATTATCATTGCCCGTAGATAAAAATTCTTTCAAAGTAATCCTTTCTATTATCAAGGTTAAAAATAGACTTGTTTCAGCTGATGGCCTCTTCTTCCATGTTGGTATGTATGTGTAAATATTTGCAAAAAATAGCGACATAAATACCAAGAAACTCAAAATATCCAGCTATAATCGTTGGAGTTCAGTCCCTTGTAAGTGTGTATAAATGTTGCTGTAACGATGTGCAATTAGATAAACACATAGGTAGAATGTGATCACGGTAATAGGTGCTATATATGAAATGCTAAAATTTCACTTAATTTTTCCCCTGACTGATGTTTATAAATGGGTTAAATCCACAGATAACAATATAGGTCTCCCTTTTTAGTCCGTAAAGCAGTCAGGCAGTGTTTTAAGCATTATTTCAAGCATGCACCAAAGTCCACATTTAAATACCCTAACATATGCAGAAATGCTAACTCCTTTAATATTTTGAAAAAAGGAATACACTTAAAAGTTGATCCTCCGGAGGTGTGGCTGAGCTCACGCAGGAACTCGGTTCAGCAAAGAGAGAAAGAAAGCAGCGCGTCTCCACGGCAACCCCCAGGAACAGCGGTGAACTCCCAAACAAACAATAGGAAGTCTTCAAAGAGCGGTTGGTATTAAGAGGTGCTCACCAAGTAGAAGGGAAGAATCGATCCAGTAAATCATATAGAAAGAAAGAGGCAGTACACTTGGTCTTCAAAACACAGAAGTCGGAAATTTATTCCAGGTTTACAGTCGCTGTACAAACATACCAACACAGGAAGCGGAAAAAGGGGCGTGTCCTTACGCGTTTCGTGCCGTGCAGCACTTAGTCATAGGATAACAGGTAAGTGTGAGCAAGGTAAGTTTATACCCCAACACCTCCAATTACAATTCAGAAAAAAATGGGAACAGGCAAGCGAAGGGATACTAAAAGGCATACGAAAGGATTACATGAGGAATCAAATTGCACAGCAATGAAGATAAGATCTAATGAAAGACAATTTACTGGCAAGAGAAACACACAAGGTTAATCAAAAAATAATAATAACGTTACTCACAAATAAATGCCCCATATGAACTAAAGTATATTCAAATATGCTACATTATTAAAATCTCTTATACAGTTTCAATCTTATCTTCATTGCTGTGCAATTTGATTCCTCATGTAATCCTTTCGTATGCCTTTTAGTATCCCTTCGCTTGCCTGTTCCCATTTATTTCTGAATTGTGATTGGAGGTGTTGGGGTATAAACTTACCTTGCTCACACTTACCTGTTATCCTATGACTAAGTGCCACACGGCACGAAACGCGTAAGGACACGCCCCTTTTTCCGCTTCCTGTGTTGGTATGTTTGTACAGCAACTGTAAACCTGGAATAAATTTCCGACTTCTGTGTTTTGAAGACCAAGTGTGCTGCCTCTTTCTTTCTATATGATTTACCGGATCGACTCTTCCCTTCTACTTGGTGAGCACCTCTCAATACCAGCCGCTCTTTGAAGACTTCCTGTTGTTTGTTTGGAAGTTCACCGCTGTTCCTGGGGGTTGCCTTGGAGCTGTGCTGCTTTCTTTCTCTCTTTCATAAAAACTTTTTTTCTGAGGGAAATTTGCTTGCTTTTTTCTCTGTCTTAGGTTCTGAGGTGTTTTTATAGGCTGTTTGTTGTATTTTGTGCAAATACACTGATAATATAAAGTTTTAGGATATATCTTTATTTCCAGTTACTATTAGAAGGGACCCCTAGGGAACATACTGTATCCCAAAAACTGCAAAACTGTTCCAGTTGACTAAATATGTGCTAATTGTGTCCCACATCTCCAATTCACAAGCCATAATCCTATTAGTATGACACCTGTCACAATTGGTGCCTATATCTGTTTTTGTGGCCCAGGGGGGATTGCACTGACTTTTCTCCAGAGTTTAAATCCAGTCTTCAAAAGACTATGACTGAGATTTTAGTGGCAATCCCCAAACCAAGTAAGCATAGCGAAAATCAGGAGATTTACCTCACACTACCTGTAATATGCAGGCTCATTTACCACCAATCTTACAAAACTCTGACTTGTTTTTTTTCTAGCCTCTCCTAATAGCTTAATTCTCTATTCCTCTTATTAGCTTTGTGGCTTTTCGTTGACCTTTTTCTAGTTCTGCAAAAATTTTTTTTTACGATCGATCCTAAGAACTGCACTCCATACTCAAGGTGAGGTCCTGCCAGGGATTTATATAGTGACAGAATTATGCTTTCCTCCTTTGAAACCGCTGCCCTGCATTGTGAACTAATTTTTAGCTTATGTATTACTACTCCCAAATCCCTTTCCTCCTCTGTTTGGCTAAGTCTTGTCCCATTTAATTAATACATTGCCTGCTTCTTTTTACTTCCAAAATGTATAACCTTGCATTTTCCCATATTAAATCTCATTTTCCATTTACCTGCCCATACTTCTAATTTTTGCGGATCCCTTTGTAATGAAAGTTCATCCTGTTCTGACCTAATGACCTTACTTAACTTAGTATCATCTGCAAAAATAGAGATGTCGCTATTTAATCCTTGCTCCAAGTCATTTATAAAAATATTAAAAAGAACAGGGTCAGTACTGATCCCTGAGGGACTCCACTGATTACCTTTGTCCAATATGAGTATGATCCATTCACTACTACTCATTGCTCCCTATCTTTCTCCTGTTAAGTGTAGTCAGTCCACGGGTCATCCATTACTTATGGGATTATGTCTCCTCCCTAACAGGAAGTGCAAGAGGATCACCCAAGAAGAGCTGCTATATAGCTCCTCCCCTCTACGTCATACCCAGTCATTCTCTTGCACCTAACTAATAGATAGGACGTGTGAGAGGACTGTGGTTGTTATACTTAGTTTTTATTTCTTCAATCAAAAGTTTGTTATTTTAAACAGCACCGGAGTGTGTTGTTTTTTCTCAGGCAGTATTAGAAGAAGAATCTACCTGAGTTTGTATATGATCTTAGCGGTCGTAACTAAGATCCACTTGCTGTTTCTCGGCCATTCTGAGGAGAGAGGTACTTCAGAACAGGGGACAGCGGGCAGGGTTCACCTGCAAGGAGGTATGTTGCAGTATATTATTTTCTAAGGAATGGAATTGACTGAGAAAATACTGCTGATACCGATGTAATGTAAGTGCAGCCTTAAATGCAGTAATAGCGACTGGTATCAGGCTAATATGTATGTATGTTTACACTGAGGTATTTCTAGGGAATGGAACTTCACTAAGAAAATACTGTATACATCTAACTTATATTTAAGCCTCTACTGCAGTGAAAGTGACTAGCAGCAGGCTTTTTAATAACATTTATTAATTTTACATTTAAAACATTTACTGGCATGTTAATCGTTTTTCTCTGAGGTACTTGGTGATAAAACTTTATGGGCATTATTTTTCCACTTGGCTGTCGTTTATTTTGAATAAAATCAGTTTACTGAACTTCCCCACTGTTGTATTATGAGTGGGAGGGGCCTATTTTGGCGCTTTATTGCGCAGTAAAAATTCAGTCATAGTCTTCCTATTTCTTCCTCCACGATCCAGGACGTCTCTACAGAGCCCAGGGGTCTCCAAAACTTGTTTTGAGGGAGGTAATCACTCACAGCAGACCTGTGAGATTGTGCTTTGACTGTGATAAAAACGTTTATTTCAAATTGTTATCCGTTTTGAGTTACTAAGGGGTTAATCATCCATTTGCTGGTGGGTGCAATCCTTTGCTAATTTTATGCATTTACTGTGAAAATTTGGTTGCTATAATAATTGCTTCATTGTTATTTCAACTGTGACGTTTTTTGTGTGCTTCTTAAAGTCACAGTATCGTTTTTTATATTGCTTGTAAACTTATTTGAAAAGTATTTTCCAAGCTTGCTAGTCTAATTGCTAGTTTGTTTAAACATGTCTGACACAGAGGAATCTCGTTGTGCAATATGTTTAAAGGCCAATGTGGAGCCCAATAGAAATTTGTGTACTAATTGCATTGATGCTACTTTGAATAAAAGCCAATCTGTACATGTAAAGAAAATTTCACCAGACAACGAGGGGAAAGTTATGCCGACTAACTCTCCTCACGTGTCAGTACCTTCGTCTCCCGCTCAGGAGGTGCGTGATATTGTGGCGCCAAGTACATCAGGGCGGCCATTACAAATCACTTTGCAAGACATGGCTAATGTTATGACTGAAGTATTATCTAAATTACCAGAACTTAGGGGTAAACGCGACCACTCTGGGGTGAGAACAGAGTGCGCTGATAATATTAGAGCCATGTCTGATACTGCGTCACAATTGGCAGAACATGAGGACGGAGAGCTTCATTCTGTGGGTGACGGATCTGATCCAAATAAACTGGATTCAGACATTTCAAATTTTAAATTTAAGCTTGAGAACCTCTGTGTATTACTAGGGGAGGTATTAGCGGCTCTGAATGATTGTAACACGGTTGCAATTCCAGAGAAATTATGTAGGCTGGATAGATACTATGCGGTACCGGTGAGTACTGACGTTTTTCCTATACCTAAGAGGCTTACAGAGATTATTACCAAGGAGTGGGATAGGCCGGGTGTGCCTTTTTCCCCACCTCCTATATTTAGAAAAATGTTTCCAATAGACGCCACCACACGGGACTTATGGCAGACGGTCCCTAAGGTGGAGGGAGCAGTTTCTACTCTGGTTAAGCGCACCACTATCCCGGTGGAGGATAGCTGTGCTTTTTCAGATCCAATGGATAAAAAGTTAGAGGGTTACCTTAAGAAAATGTTTGCTCAACAAGGTTTTATATTACAACCCCTTGCATGCATTGCGCCTGTCACGGCTGCGGCGGCATTCTGGTTTGAGTCTCTGGAAGAGACCATTAGCTCAGCTCCATTGGATGAGATTATTGACAAGCTTAGAGTCCTTAAAATAGCTAATTCATTTATTTCTGATGCCGTAGTACACTTAACTAAGCTTACGGCTAAGAACTCCGGATTCGCCATTCAAGCGCGCAGAGCGCTGTGGCTTAAATCCTGGTCAGCCGATGTGACTTCTAAATCTAAATTGCTTAACATACCTTTCAAAGGGCAAACATTATTCGGACCCGGTTTGAAAGAGATTATCGCTGACATTACTGGAGGTAAGGGCCATGCCCTACCTCAAGACAGAGCCAGACCAAGGGCTAAACAGTCTAATTTTCGTGCCTTTCGTAACTTCAAGGCAGGAGCAGCATCAACTTCCTCCGCTCCAAAACAGGAAGGAACTGTTGCTCGCTTCAGACAGGGCTGGAAACCTAACCAGTCCTGGAACAAGGGCAAGCAGGCCAGAAAGCCTGCTGCCGCCCCTAAGACAGCATGAAGTGAGGGCCCCCGATCCGCAAACGGATCTAGTGGGGGGCAGACTTTCTCTCTTCGCCCAGGCTTGGGCAAGAGATGTCCAGGATCCCTGGGCGTTAGAGATCATATCTCAGGGATATCTTCTGGATTTCAAAGCTTCTCCTCCAAAAGGGAGATTTCATCTTTCAAGGTTGTCAGCAAACCAGATAAAGAAAGAAGCGTTTCTACGCTGTGTACAAGACCTTTTAATAATGGGAGTGATCCATCCGGTTCCGCGGTCGGAACAAGGACAAGGGTTTTACTCAAATCTGTTTGTGGTTCCCAAAAAAGAGGGAACCTTCAGACCAATCTTGGACTTAAAAATACTAAACAAATTCCTAAGAGTTCCATCGTTCAAAATGGAAACTATTCGGACAATCTTACCTATGATCCAAAAGGGTCAGTACATGACCACAGTGGATTTAAAAGACGCCTACCTTCACATACCGATTCACAAAGATCATTATCGGTACCTAAGGTTTGCCTTCCTAAACAGACATTACCAGTTTGTAGCTCTTCCCTTCGGGTTAGCTACAGCTCCAAGAATCTTTACAAAGGTTCTGGGCTCTCTTCTGGCGGTACTAAGACCGCGAGGAATATCGGTTGCTCCGTACCTAGACGACATTCTGATACAAGCGTCAAGTTTCCAAACTGCCAAGTCTCATACAGAGTTAGTTCTGGCATTTCTAAGGTCGCATGGGTGGAAGGTGAACATAGAAAAGAGTTCTCTATTGCCACTCACAAGAGTTCCCTTCTTGGGGACTCTTATAGATTCTGTAGAAATGAAAATTTACCTGACAGAGACCAGGTTAACGAAACTTCAAAACGCCTGCCGTGTCCTTCATTCCATTCAACGCCCGTCAGTGACTCAATGCATGGAGGTAATCGGCTTAATGGTAGCGGCAATGGACATAGTTCCTTTTGCACGCCTGCATCTCAGACCACTGCAATTATGCATGCTAGGTCAGTGGAATGGGGATTACTCAGATTTGTCCCCTATGCTGAATCTGGATCAAGAGACCAGAGATTCTCTTCTATGGTGGCTTTCTCGGCCACATCTGTCCAGGGGAATGCCCTTCAGCAGACCAGATTGGATGATAGTAACAACAGACGCCTGCTAGGTTGGGGCGCTGTCTGGAATTCCCTGAAGGCTCAGGGATCATGGACTCAGGAGGAGAAACTCCTTCCAATAAACATTCTGGAATTAAGAGCGGTTTTCAATGCTCTTCTGGCTTGGCCTCAGGTTCCAGTCGGACAATATCACGACTGTGGCTTACATCAACCATCAGGGAGGGACAAGGAGTTCCCTAGCGATGATGGAAGTCTCAAAGATAATTCGCTGGGCAGAGTCTCACTCTTGCCACCTATCAGCGATCCACATCCCAGGAGTGGAGAACTGGGAGGCGGATTTTCTAAGTCGCCAGACTTTTCATCCGGCGGAGTGGGAACTTCATCCGGAGGTATTTGCCCAACTGCTTCGGCGTTGGGGCAAACCAGATCTGGATCTCATGGCGTCTCGCCAGAACGCCAAGCTTCCTTGGTACGGATCCAGGTCCAGGGACCCGGGAGCGGTGCTGATAGATGCTCTGACAGCACCTTGGGTCTTCAACATGGCTTATGCGTTTCCACCCTTCCCGATGCTTCCTCGATTGATTGCCAGAATCAAACAGGAGAGAGCATCAGTGATTCTAATAGCGCCTGCGTGGCCACGCAGGACCTGGTATGCAGATCTAGTGGACATGTCGTCCTGTCCACCATGGTCTCTGCCTCTGAGACAGGACCTTCTCATTCAGGGTCCTTTCAAACATCCAAATCTAGTTTCTCTGAGACTGACTGCATGGAGATTGAACGCTTGATTCTATCTAAGCGTGGATTCTCGGAGTCAGTGATTGATACCTTAATACAGGCTAGGAAACCTGTTACCAGGAAAATTTACCATAAAATATGGCGTAAATACTTGCATTGGTGCGAATCCAAGAGTTACGCATGGAGTAAGGTTAGGATTCCTAGGATATTGTCTTTTCTACAAGAAGGTTTAGAAAAGGGTTTATCTGCTAGTTCTTTAAAGGGACAGATCTCAGCTCTGTCCATCCTTTTACACAAACGTCTGTCAGAAGTTCCAGACGTTCAGGCTTTTTGTCAGGCTTTGGCCAGGATTAAGCCTGTGTTTAGAACTGTTGCTCCGCCGTGGAGCTTAAATTTAGTTCTTAACGTTTTACAGGGTGTTCCGTTTGAACCCCTTCATTCCATTGATATCAAGCTGTTATCTTGGAAAGTTCTGTTTTTGATGGCTATTTCCTCGGCTCGAAGAGTCTCTGAGTTATCGGCCTTACATTGTGATTCTCCTTACCTGATTTTTCATTCAGACAAGGTAGTTCTGCGTACTAAACCTGGGTTCTTACCTAAGGTAGTCACTAACAGGAATATCAATCAAGAGATTGTTGTTCCATCATTATGCCCTAACCCTGCTTCAAAGAAGGAACGACTTCTGCACAATCTGGACGTCGTCCGTGCCCTGAAATTTTATGTGCAGGCAACTAAAGATTTTCACCAAACTTCTTCCCTGTTTGTCGTTTATTCTGGGCAGAGGAGAGGTCAAAAAGCTTCGGCTACCTCTCTCTCTTTCTGGCTTCGTAGCATAATACGTTTAGCCTATGAGACTGCTGGACAGCAGCCTCCTGAAAGAATTACAGCTCATTCTACTAGAGCTGTGGCTTCCACCTGGGCCTTTAAAAATGAGGCCTCTGTTGAACAGATTTGCAAGGCTGCAACTTGGTCTTCACTTCACACCTTTTCGAAATTTTACAAATTTGACACTTTTGCTTCTTCGGAGGCTGTTTTTGGGAGAAAGGTTCTTCAGGCAGTGGTTCCTTCCGTGTAAAGAGCCTGCCTGTCCCTCCCGTCATCCGTGTACTTTTAGCTTTGGTATTGGTATCCCATAAGTAATGGATGACCCGTGGACTGACTACACTTAACAGGAGAAAACATAATTTATGCTTACCTGATAAATTCCTTTCTCCTGTAGTGTAGTCAGTCCACGGCCCGCCCTGTTTTTATGGCAGGTCTAAATTTTAAATTATACTCCAGTCACCACTGCACCCTATAGTTTCTCCTTTCTCGTTTGGTTTTCGGTCGAATGACTGGGTATGACGTAGAGGGGAGGAGCTATATAGCAGCTCTGCTTGGGTGATCCTCTTGCACTTCCTGTTAGGGAGGAGACATAATCCCATAAGTAATGGATGACCCGTGGACTGACAACACTACAGGAGAAAGGAATTTATCAGGTAAGCATAAATTATGTTTTTATCCAGTTATTTTTCCATGAGCTAACATTTTCAGTTATTCCCAGTCCCTTAATTTTGTGCATTAATCTCTCATGTGGCACTGTATCAAACGCCTTTGCAAAATCTAAGTATATCACACCAACTGATTCCCCTTTATCTACACACCAACTGATTCCCCTTTATCTATATTTTTACTTACTTCCTCGTATAATCTAATTAGATTAGTTTGACATGATCTATTTCTCATAAAACCATGCTGATTTGAACTCATAATCTTGTTTACACGAATATGCTCATCAATATAATCCCTTCCAATATCTTCCCCACTATTAATGTCAGACTTATTGGTCTATAGCAACCTGGATCATTCCTGCTTCCCTTTTTGAAGAGTAGCACCACATCAGCTGTACGCCAATCCTGCGATAGTATGTCTGGGGATGAGTCTTGAAAAATTAAGAGTAGAGGTTTGTCTATAACAGTGCTAAATTCCCATAACCCCACTTTGGGTTTATTCCATCTGGGCCTGGAGTTTTATTTACCTAAATATTATCCAGTTTTTTCCTGATATCCTCTAGACATAACCCAGTTTATGGTATGGGCTGGCATGTTCCAGTTTGTTCCAAAATATCCTTTATTGGTTCCTCTCTTGTGTATACTGAAGAAAAGAACTGGTTTAGTACCTGAGCCTTCTCCCTGTCACTGTTAATCATGCTATCCTCCACTCATTTTAATGTACCTATATTGTCCTTAGATTGTTTGCTATTTATGTACTTAAAGAACCTTTTAAGGATAGACTTTGCAATTAATCTTTCATTTTCTATTTTGGCTAATTTGATTGCTTTTTTGCATGCTTTGTTACATTCCTTATAAATATGGTATGTTGAGTCTGTACTATTTTCTTTGAATAATTTAATTTTCCTAATTTCTCTTAACACATTTTTATTTAGCCATTCCTTTCCATCTAAAGGGGAGGAGAGTTCACAGCTTCATTCATTACTTGTGGGAATTAAGAACCTGGCCCCCAATAGGAGGAAAAGACACCCCATGCGCCAAAGGCTTAAATACCTCCCCCACTTCCCTCATCCCTCAGTCATTCTTTGCCTTTGGTCACAAGAGGTTGGCAGAAAAGTGTCGGAAGATTCGGAGTAGTCTCTTATGGAGGGTAGTACTCTTCGAAATGGGACTGGAGTTTTAAGTAGTCCTGTCAGCCTCTCAGTGAGAGCATGGGTGAAAGTTAGAGTCCGGAGATGCAGGGAGAGTCTTTCTGCGAAACCATCCCGACTCACATTAACAGCTCCATAAGCAATCAGTTTTGACGAGTTTTGCTGCCTGCTTCCTAAACTCAAGTCCATGTCAGGAGCGATGCTACTACACTGTCACACTTGGGAGGCCATGTTCCTGTTCCATGGCGTTGATTCTGGTAAGATCGTTTCATTTTTTATATACATAATGATAACGCAAGAAGACCGGGTCACAGTGTTACGCCTTTTATCTTTATAGAATCAAGGGTTAATATCCCTGGAATGGGGATTATCGAACAGGGGGGTTGGTACATTGTTATGTATTGTGTCATTGTTGCGATATGTGTGAGATGAGACTCTGGCAATGGTGGATTACAGGTGTCATTTTTGGGAGTTACTTACGCGGCCGTTTTTGGCGCGTTTTTCTCCCTAGTGCAGGGGCGGTCCTGCGAGGCACTTCCTCTTCATGTCCGGCGGTTGCAGGAGATGAAAAGGTTTTTTCTGTGGTCCGGGTCTTAGGAGGTGGTGAGTGCCTTGGCCATTGGTGGTATAAAGGTGCCATTTATATAGTATATCTAGTCCATAACAGCGTAAGCTATGGAGGATTCTGACATGTTGGAGGGTACTCCCTCTTGTCAGGGTGCCAGGAATCAGACTGAGACGAGAAGTGCAAAAATAATCACACCTTTATTAATAGCAAAAAATAATAAAAAGTCCACAAGTCAAATCACAAGCCAGGAGTCAAAACCAGAGCTGGTAGTGAGATGAGACGATTCAGGAGCCAAAGCGAATAGTCAGACAAGCCGTAATCAGGAACAAGGAAACAGCAGAGTCAGGAACAAGCCAGGGATCAGGAACCAGGAAGGACGTCAGGCAGCCAGGTAATACACAGGAACTCTCACAAACAGGTCTGAGACAACGCAAAGGCAAAGCATACTGAACAAAGCCCTTTAAATAATAAGTGATTACATCACAATTCTGAGACTGCATCCTGTTTCACATGGATGATGCACACTAGTCTGGCCATAAAAGGAAGTGCAGGAAATGAGCAGCATCCCTCACAATGCACCATAGTCAGGAAGAGAGGTGAGTAAAATGGCTGCCAGCAGCACATGGCAAACACAACAGGGAGAAAACCCTGACACCTCTTTAACAAAGTATAATACCTGTGTTTATTGTGATGAGGTTCTGGTAGATCCGCCTGCTCAACTCTGTTCCACATGCCTTGATAAGATTACTACATCTAGAAAAATAAGATGTTTAGTACCACTAAGCCGTCCACCTCTGAGGGTTCTTCATCCTGTGAGGTGCGTTCCCTACATTCATTACACATGCAGCAGGGAGAGGGCTGCTGGCCGTCAGATCTTGTGTATTCGCTGCAAACGGCAGTGTCTGCTGTGATTAGTGCCTTACCACGTTCTGCTAAGCGCAAGTGTAGGGTAAAACCTTGCTGCCCAGCCCAGGGGTCATCTACTCTAATGGATATCTCGGAAAGATTATCTGCTGACGAGGACAATTCCGACTCTTCGGAGGACTTCCTTCTGGGCCGGAGGCCTTGTCATCTAAACCTCCGGCTGTGGAGGAACCAGACTTTAGGTTTAGGATGGAAAATGTACGCTTCCTATTGAAGCAAGTGCTTGCTGCATTGGAGGTTCCTGACCGAAACTACCGGAGGAACCTTCGATTCCTAAACTCGATAAAGTATATGAGGACAGGGTGGTGCTTCAGACCTTTCTGGTTCCTGTTAAGATGGCTAACATTCTTCCAGTGGGCGGCGCAGCAAGATGGCAGCAACAATGCTGAAGCTCTGATAAACTCATGTTTGTTAAGCCTGTTTGCATCCAAGATTCATTGCCATCCCCATCTCCCTTGACAGCTTTTGTGTCCGGGAACTAAAGTGGATAGAGAGATCACCAGCTTCTCTTCCCTGGAAGGCAAATTTAAGAATTTTCTTGTGACACAGTAGAAGTGTCAAGAGTCTTACTTTTTAAGATGGCTTCTATTACTGAAGAGCTGATAGACCTGCTCTTAACTCGTTGGGATAACCTGCTTGTGTCCTGTCTGGCACTGCTTTAAGAGATCCAGAATATCCAGGTCCAGCCTTGTTACTGGTGCATACCCCTAACACTGCAGGAGAGATTTCTGGAGTGAAACAATCCCCATCGCTCCCCGACTCCTCGTGGCATAATGGTTTTGAGTTGGATCACTCTGTGGCAGACCAGCGGAGTCCATGCCTTCAACGCTTTTCTATGCCTCTGACACAGTGGATCTCTGGACACTTAAAATTTTTGCTAGAAACACAGTATGAGAATACATGGTGTGCAGGGAGGAATCCTAGCTCAGATACTCCCAAATCAAGAGATTTTATGATAGTGCATTCGTGAAATATATCAGAAGTGGCTGTAATACACTTTACAAGGCTCTTCCTTCCTTGGTATGAAAAGGTACAATGCCTTGGTCTCCTTCATATGGCTCTGAGCAATTTCAGTGCGAACTCTCAGACTCGGAAGAGGTATTGGCTAAATGGACATATTGGAGGCTGAACTATCTGTCTAAAACCCGTGTTAATACAACAGAATATTTTATTGCACTACTCTCTATTCCTTAATTGTTTTATTGTCGGTGTCTACATTTAAACAGTATTTGCATTCATATTTGTACACCCTGCATCACTTTAATAATATGTATGTTACACCTTAGCTCATATATTTTAACAAAATGGGTTAAACTTGCAGTTCATTTAATACTTCACTAGCGGTTACAGTGCTGCTTGGACAATGTTGTAAATATACTGAAACCCTTTTTATGTTGATAACCTCCCAACCTTTAGACAGCCACTGTGATAATTTTCTGTGACAACTCTTTAACAGGATCTTTGTTTTACGTTCACTTCGGTTTTCTTACTAAGGTCTAAATAGGAATAGCATCGGAAGGTATGTACTCCCACATATGTCTGACACAGGCTTAGACTCCACTGGTAACTGCAGGTCGTGATATAAAACGTTTTGACAGGGCTGTATGTAGACTCCGTTTGGCACATAGATATCTGAGACACAATAATTGAATAGTCTGTTTAATCCCCACCTCCTTAGGGGGAGATTGCTGAGCTTCTTATTATAATTGGAATTTACTGAGTGAAGCAACACTAACGTTTTTATTCAGTTCATACTGGCTAATTCTCCTATTGGAGTTTATGTGTAGAAACTTGATAGTCAGTCTAAAGGCTCTATAGGTTGTAATATATTTAGGACTCTTGTTTTACCCTAAGTACAGTTAATTATCTCCAATTGCTGCTGTATATTTCACATTGCATATGGCAATTTATACCTCCTATTATGGCACATCATGTAAGATGTAATATGTGGTTTAGTCTTCTTCACTATGTTAGTTTGTTATACTTTACGGTCTGTATAAGGTAGTACTAAATATAGAAACACAATGCTGATAGGAAAGACATTTTAAAATCAGCCTGCCATAAATGCAATGCAGTATTCAAAACTCTCTATTCATTTATACTTATATAGCTTAGCAGAACCATCTAATTGCTACCTCTAACTGATTGTATGTATTACTAAAGTATTTCTACTTTACTGTTAATATTTTCTGAACTAGCAATATTTTAGAAATACCCTTTAAATTCTGAATATGCATATTACTTTCAGCTTCTTGATGTTAGTATGGTGCATGGCAACATTGGTGTAAGCTTCTCTAGTTTTCCCACCGTTAATACCTTTGGAGATATGTAAAAACTGCTCCCTGCATTAACTTGGACAACAGACTCATTAATCTGATTTATCAGCTCCAAATAAGCTATAGGCCCCAAGTTATCAAAGTCTAGCGGACCTGATCTGACAGTGCGGATCAGGTCCGCCAGACTTCGCTGAATACGGCGAGCAATACGCTCGCCGTATTCAGCATTGCACCAGCAGCTCACAAGAGCTGCTGGTGCAACGCCGCCCCCTGCAGACGCGCGGCCAATGGGCCGCCAGCAGGGGGGTGTCAATCAAACCCGATCGTATTCGATCGGGTTGATTTCTGGCGATGTCTGTCCGCCTGCTCAGAGCAGGCGGACAGGTTATGGAGCAGCGGTCTTTGTGAGCTTGATACATATGCCCCATAGTGTTTTTCACACTTGCTGTTAATGCTGCTCTAGGGTTATATGCATATGATGTTTCAAAGATTTGTCATTCTGTAGAGAAAATGTTATTCCTCTGACTGATTTAATTTCATAAACTATATTATAATTTAATTTGTTTAATGCTCCCAAAGTGTTGAAAACTCAATGTAAATTTGACTTACTGGACAAGTGTAAGTTTTCACGTTTCTTTTACTGTGCGATATCCACTCTAAAAGGAGACTGTACTAGTTTAGTTTTTTGTTTTTTTTGTTTAAGTTGGTGTGTTTAATATACTAAAACCCCAACAATGTGTACATACTGTAAATTTTGCAGTTGAAAGTTATCTAACTCATAGAAAATCTTGAAAGGTACTGTATCAGCATAGACTATATACTACTGTCACTTATATGATTGTGTCTATTTTCTATTCATTTGCGCACTATATTTTGTGACACTATCCCCTGCGTGGCGCATTGTCCTGTGATTTGTAGAATTGTACCCATTGTTGGTTATAAATAAAAGTTTATAAAAAAAAATTTATCAAGAATGAATGGGAGAAATTGGGCTCTTCCTTTTCCCCTTCCTCTTTTTTTAAGAAACTGTTCCTGTTCCGGACTCTCAGCTCGAGCTATGTGGAACTGTCCCTAAGGTGGATGGTGCTATCTCCACGCTCAAGAAGCGTATGACGATTCCTCCCGAGGATAATTCGTCGTTTAATGAGCCCATGGATAAAAAGTTAGAAAACATGTTCAGAAAGATGTTTCAGCACCCGGGTTTGTTTTTCAGCTGGCGGTAGCCGGAGCTGCGACATATTGGTGCGATTCCCTGGCTGAGATGGTCGAGAGGGAGACTCCCCTTGGCGATATACAGGATAGAATTAAGGCCTTGAGGGTAGTTAATTCTTTCAATTGCAACGCAAATATGCAGATTATTCACCTGAATGCAAAAATATCAGGTTTTTCCATCCAAGCCTGTAGGGCACTGTGGCTGAAGTCATGGTCTGCGGACATGACCTCTAAATCTAGGCTTCTATCCCTTCCCTTTCAGGGAAAGATTATTTTTGGTCCAGGACTGGACTCGATCATATCCACGGTCACGGGAGGCAAGTGAGCCTTCCTGCCACAGGATAAGAAGGTTAAACCTAAGGGATCTTGGAGCAGTCCAAGGGATCTTGGAAGCCAGCTCAGTCTTGGAATAAGTCCAAGCAGAACAAGAAGCCCGCCGAGACAAAATCAGCATGAAGGGGCGGCCCCCGACCAGTCAATAGACTGAGTAGGGGGCAGATTATCTCTCTTCTCAGAAGCACGGATGCAGGATGTTCAGGACCCCTGGGTTCTGGAGATCATCGCCCAGGGTTACAGGATAGGTTTCAGATCTCATCTGCCAAGGGGCAGATTCCTCCTGTCAAACCTGTCTTCAAGACCAGAGAAGAGGGCAGCCTTTCTAGAATGTGTAAGTGATCTCTCTTCTCTCTGAGTAATTGTACCAGTACCTCCAGCAAAGAGAGGTCTAGGGTACTATTCAAACCTTTTCGTGGTCCCAAAAAAGGAGAACATGTCTCGCCTGATTCTGGACCTCAAATGTTTAAACACATTTCTGTCATTTCCATTGTTCAAAATGGAAACAATCAGATCTATTCTGCCCCTAGTTCAAGAGGGACAGTTCATGACAACAATAGACTTGTAGGATGCCTTCCTTCATGTACTAATCAACAGGGATCATTTCAGGCTGTGGCACGCTATCTGGATGACATCCTAGTCCAGGCACCGTCATTCAGGCTCGCAGAGGAACACTCAAGGGCTCATCTTCTCCAGTCTCACAGATGGAAGACAAACTCAGGAAAGAGTTCCCTGGTTCCCAGCAACAGGGTAGAATTCCTGGACAGGATAATAAACTCTATATCCATGAAGATATTTACAGACAACATTACCTCGGTGGCCTACATCAACCATCAGGGGAGGATGAGAAGCTCTCTAGCAATGACAGAGGTATCTTGGATATCGGTTAGGGTCCCACAGCTGCTTGCTATCAGCAATCCACATTCTGGCTGTGGACAACTGGGAAGCGGATTTTCTCAGCAGACAATCCTTCCATCCGGGGGAGTGGTCTCTCCATCCCAAGGTGTTTGCGGAGATCTGTCACAGATGGGGGATGCCAGAGCTAGATCTCATGGCATCCAGACTCAATTGCAAGCTACCCAAATACGGGTCGCGGTCCAGGAATCCCCAGGCAGAGCTGGTCGATGCCTTGATGGTGTCTTGGGGGTTCAACCTAGTTTACATTTTTCCACCGTTGCCACTTCTACCTCGTGTAGTGGCCTGCATCAAGCAGGAGCACGTTTCGGCTATTCTGATTGCTCTGGCATGGCCGCGGAGGACGTGGTTTGCAGGTCTGGTGGGGATGTCATCTTCTCAGCCATGGAGGTTACCCTGTCACAAGGATCTGCTTGTACCATCAAAATCTAGATTCTCTGAAGCTGACTGCGTGGGGATTGAACGCTTAGTCTTAGTCAAAAGAGGACTCTCTCAGAAAGTGATTGATACTCTCGTTCAGGCCAGGAAGCCGGTCACTCGTCGCATCTATCATAAGGTGTGGAGGACTTAATTGTCCTGGTGTGAGAGACATGGATATCCTTGGCACAAGGTGAAGGTATTCAGGATTCTATCCTTTCTCCAGGATGGGTTGGAGAAGGGGCTTGCCGCCAGTTCCTTGAAGGGACAGGTTTCTGTGTTATCTGTTTTGTTGCACAAGAGGCTTGCAGAGCTTCCTGATATTCAGTCTTTTGTTCAGGCTCTATCCAGAGTCAGGCCTGTCTTTAGATATTCTGCTCCACCCTGGAGCTTGAACTTGGTTCTTAAGGTGTTGCAGAGGGTTTCATTTGAACCTATGCACTCTATTGACATTAAGATTCTTTCTTGGAAGGTTCTCTTCCTGTTGGCTATTGCATCAGCATGCAGAATATCTGAGTTGGCAGCCTTGCAATGTGTGCCTCCTTATTTGGTTTTTCACGCTAAGGCTGTTCGCACTGGTTTGGGATTTCTTTCCAAGGTTGTGTCTAACAGTAACATCAATCAGGAAATAGTTGTTCCTTCTTTGTGTTCTAGCCCTTTTTCCTCTGCGGAGAGGTTACTTCATAATTTGGATGTGGTTCAGGTCTTGAAGTTTTATCTTCAGGCTACAAAGGATTTCAGACAGACTTCATCTCTTTTTGTAGGGAAACTCAAGCGGCAGGAGGCCTCTTCCACTTCTTTGTCTTTTTGGTTGAGGAGCATGATTTGCTTGGCTTACAAGACATTAGCCTCCTCAGAGGATCATGGCTTATTCAACTAGAGTTGTGGCTTCTTCTTGGGCCTTCAAGAATGAGGCCTCTATGGAGCAGATTTGTAAGGCGGCTACCTGGTCCTTCTTACATACTTTTACAAAGTTTTACAAATTTGACATTTTTGCTTAGTCAGAAGCTGTTTTTGGGAGAGCGGTTTTGCAGGCTGTGGTGCCCTCATGATAGGGTCCGCCTCCCTTTTACCCTCCCGTTTATTCATTCAGTGTCCTCTAGAGCTTGGGTATTTGTTTCCCACAAGTAATGGATGAAGCCGTGGACTCTCCTCCCCTTTTAGATGAAAAACATAAATTATGCATACCTGATAATTTCATTTCCATTGTGGGGAGGAGAGTCCATGGCTCCCGCCTGTTTCTCCGGTTGGCGGACCTAAGTCTGGTTTTGTTCTTCTGGCACCATTTATATCCTGATTTTTCTCCTACTGTTCCTTGCTCCCTCGGCAGAATGATTGGGGGATGAGGGGAGTGGGGGAGGTATTTAAGCCTTTGGCTGGGGTGTTATTGCCTCCTCCTGGTGGCCAGGTTTTTAATTCCCACAAGTAATGAATGAAGTCGTGGACTCTACTCCCCACAATGGAAATTAAATTATCAGGTAAGCATAATTTATGTTTTTTCACCTTCAAACAGATTAAAAAATAATTATATCCACTTTCAGAGAATAATTTAACAGCTCACTGAATGTAAAATCTACAGTACACTTTTTTGGACCAAACACACGGTTTTAACAGCATCAAAAGCATCGTGGAAGAAAACGGTGCACTTTACAAATCTGAGAAATAAATGGAACTTCATGTTACTGTAAGAGCGGTGAGTTAAAAACCGGGAATCCGTATTGTGCAGATATTGTTGGCGACTGCTGCACCGCAGCAGTCACCAACTAACTGCAAAATGTGAGTAGAACTACAGCTATTTATCGATATGAAAAGTATACCTTAGTACAACTATAATACAGTTACATAATAATAATGGCATGACAGCATAAAATAAGAGACTCATAACCACATGTAATAACTCCCATGCTTACACATTCTGCATTGAAATGGAACACTATTCACACAGTGCAATCTTTTATGTCTCTGAGAAGAGGAAAAACTATCTTGGTGAATATTATGCACATAATATCTGCAAACTTTATCTGTGGAAAGGCATATGAAATGAACAAGACGTGTATGAGGAAATTAAAACAAACCACAGAGGAGAAATATTTCTCCTGTTAAGTGTGATCAGTCCACGGGTCATCATTACTTCTGGGATATTACTCCTCCCCAACAGGAAGTGCAAGAGGATTCACCCAGCAGAGCTGCCATATAGCTCCTCCCCTCTACGTCACCTCCAGTCATTCTCTTGCACCCAACGACTAGATAGGATGTGTGAGAGGACTATGGTGATTATACTTAGTTTTATACCTTCAATCAAAAGTTTGTTATTTTATAATAGCACCGGAGTGTGTTATTCCTTCTCTGGTAGAATTTGAAGAAGAATCTACCTGAGTTTATACTATGATTTTAGCCGGCGTAGTTAAGATCATATTGCTGTTTCTCGGCCATCTGAGGAGAGGTAAACTTCAGATCAGGGGACAGCGGGCAGATTAATCTGCAAAGAGGTATGTAGCAGCTTATTATTTTCTGACAATGGAATTGATGAGAAAATTCTGCCATACCGATATAATGTAAACTCAGCCTTAAATGCAGTAGCAGCAACTGGTATCAGGCTGTCATGTATGTATATTTTACACTTCAGTATTCTGGGGAATGGCACTTCACTGGAATTATACTGTGTGCATAAGACTTTAGCCTAATTTGCAGGGACTGGCAACAGGCTTTTTAATAACACTTAATTTATGTTAAACGTTTTTTGCTGGCATGTAAAATCGTTTCATTTTCTGAGGTACTGGGTGAATAAAATATTTTGGGCACTATTTTTTTCCACTTGGCAGTTGTTTTATTTAATTTATGACAGTTTACTGATCTCTCTCACTGTTGTGTGTGAGGGGGATGGGCCTTTTTTGGCGCTTTTGCTACGCATCAAAAAATTCAGTCAGAAGCTCATTGTATTTCCTGCATGATTCGGTTCATCTCTACAGAACTCAGGGGTCTTCAAAACTTGTTTTGAGGGAGGTAATCACTCACAGCAGAGCTGTGAGATTGTAGTTGACTGTGATAAAAAACGTTTATTTCTGTAACTTTTTTTCTGCTATCAGGGTTAGTTATCCTTTGCTAATGGGGACAAGCCTTTGCTAAAATTGTGTTTTTTTACAAAGATTTGATGCTATAACCTTTCAGTTTATTAACTTTCAACTGTCATAACTCTTTCTGTGTTTCTTATAGGCACAGTACGTTTTCATATCATAGTAAATTACTTGAAAAGTATTTCCAAGTTGCTAGTTTATTTGCTAGTGTGTTAAACATGTCTGATTCAGAGGAAGACATCTGTGCTATATGTGCTAATGCCAAAGTGGAGCCCAATAGAAATTTATGTACTAACTGCATTGATGCTACTTTAAATAAAAGTCAATCTGTACAAATTGAACACATTTCACCAAACAACGAGGGGAGAGTTATGCCGACTAACTCGCCTCACGTGTCAGCACCTGCATCTCCCGCTCGGGAGGTGCGTGATATTGTGGCGCCGAGTACATCTGGGCGGCCATTACAAATCACATTACAGGATATGGCTACTGTTATGACTGAAGTTTTGGCTAAATTACCAGAACTAAGAGGTAAGCGTGATCACTCTGGGGTGAGAACAGAGTGCGCTGATAATGTTAGGGCCATGTCAGATACTGCGTCACAACTTGCAGAACATGAGGACGGAGAGCTTCATTCTGCGGCTGACGGTTCTGATCCAAACAGATTGGATTCAGATATTTCAAATTTTTAATTTAAGCTGGAAAACCTCCGTGTATTACTAGGGGAGGTGTTAGCGGCTCTGAATGATTGTAACACAGTTGCAATACCAGAGAAAATGTGTAGGTTGGATAAATATTTTGCGGTACCGTCGAGTACTGACGTTTTTCCTATACCTAAGAGACTTACTGAAATTGTTACTAAGGAGTGGGATAGACCCGGTGTGCCGTTCTCACCCCCTCCGATATTTAGAAAGATGTTTCCAATAGACACCACCACACGGGACTTATGGCAAACGGTCCCTAAGGTGGAGGGAGCAGTTTCTACTTTAGCTAAGCGTACCACTATCCCGGTGGAGGATAGCTGTGCCTTTTCAGATCCAATGGATAAAAAGTTAGAGGGTTACCTTAAGAAAATGTTTGTTCAACAAGGTTTTATATTGCAACCCCTTGCATGCATTGCGCCTGTCACGGCTGCAGCAGCATTTTGGTTTGAGTCTCTGGAAGAGACACTTGAATCAGCTCCATTAGATGAGATTACACACAAGCTTAAAGCTCTTAAATTAGCTAACTCATTTATTTCAGATGCCGTAGTACATTTAACTAAGCTAAGAATTCCGGATTCGCCATTCAGGCGCGCAGAGCACTGTGGCTAAAATCCTGGTCAGCTGACGTTACTTCTAAGTCTAAATTACTTAATATACCTTTCAAAGGGCAGACCTTATTCGGGCCCGGATTGAAAGAAATTATCGCTGACATTACAGGAGGTAAAGGCCATGCCCTGCCTCAAGACAGAGCCAAACCTAAGGCTAGACAGTCTAATTTTCGTTCCTTTCGGAATTTCAAAGCAGGAGCAGCATCAACTTCCTCTGCTCCAAAACAAGAAGGATCTGTTGCTCGCTACAGACAAGGCTGGAGACCTAACCAGTCCTGGAACAAGGGCAAGCAGGCCAGGAAACCTGCTGCTGCCCCTAAAACAGCATGAATTGAGGGCCCCCGATCCGGGAACGGATCTAGTGGGGGGCAGACTTTCTCTCTTCGCCCAGGCTTGGGCAAGAGATGTCCAGGATCCCTGGGCGCTAGAGATAATATCTCAGGGATACTTTCTGGACTTCAAATACTCTCCCCCAAGAGAGAGATTTCATCTGTCAAGGTTGTCAACAAACCAAACAAAGAAAGAGGCGTTTCTACGCTGCGTACAAGAGCTTTTATTAATGGGAGTAATCCATCCAGTTCCACGGTCGGAACTGGGACAAGGGTTTTACTCAAATCTGTTTGTGGTTCCCAAAAAAGAGGGAACTTTCAGGCCAATCCTGGATTTAAAGATCCTAAACAAATTCCTAAGAGTTCCATCGTTCAAAATGGAGACTATTCGGACAATTTTACCCATGATCCAAAAGTGTCAGTACATGACCACAGTGGATTTAAAAGATGCTTACCTTCACATACCGATCCACAAAGATCATTACCGGTATCTAAGGTTTGCCTTTCTAGACAGGCATTACCAGTTTGTAGCTCTTCCATTCGGATTGGCTACGGCTCCAAGAATCTTCACAAAGGTTCTGGGTGCTCTTCTGGCGGTACTAAGACCGCGAGGAATTTCGGTAGCTCCGTAATCAAGCTTTCAAACTGCCAAGTCTCATACAGAGTTAGTACTGGCATTTCTAAGGTCGCATGGATGGAAGGTGAACGAAAAGAAGAGTTCTCTCTTTCCACTCACAAGAGTTCCCTTCCTGGGGACTCTTATAGATTCTGTAGAAATGAAAATTTACCTGACAGAAGACAGGTTAACAAAACTTCAAAGTGCATGCCGTGTCCTTCATTCCATTCAACACCCGTCAGTGGCTCAATGCATGGAGGTAATCGGCTTAATGGTAGCGGCAATGGACATAGTACCCTTTGCACGCCTACACCTCAGACCGCTGCAATTGTGCATGCTAAGTCAGTGGAATGGGGATTACTCAGACTTGTCCCCTTCTCTGAATCTGGATCAAGAGACCAGAAATTCTCTTCTATGGTGGCTTTCTCGGCCACATCTGTCCAGGGGGATGCCATTCAGCAGGCCAGACTGGACAATTGTAACAACAGACGCCAGCCTACTAGGTTGGGGCGCCGTCTGGAATTCTCTGAAGGCTCAGGGACAATGGAATCAGGAGGAGAGTCTCCTACCAATAAACATTCTGGAATTGAGAGCAGTTCTCAATGCCCTTCTGGCTTGGCCCCAGTTGACAACTCGGGGGTTCATCAGGTTTCAGTCGGACAACATCACGACTGTAGCCTACATCAACCATCAGGGAGGGACAAGAAGCTCCCTAGCAATGATGGAAGTATCAAAGATAATTCGCTGGGCAGAGTCTCACTCTTGCCACCTGTCAGCAATCCACATCCCGGGAGTGGAGAACTGGGAGGCGGATTTTTTAAGTCGTCAGACTTTTCATCCGGGGGAGTGGGAACTTCATCCGGAGGTCTTTGCCCAAATACTTCGACATTGGGGCAAACCAGAGATAGATCTCATGGCGTCTCGACAGAACGCCAAGCTTCCTCGTTACGGGTCCAGATCCAGGGATCCGGGAGTGGTCCTGATAGATGCCTTGACAGCACCTTGGACCTTCAGGATGGCTTATGTGTTTCCACCCTTCCCGATGCTTCCTCGATTGATTGCCAGAATCAAACAGGAGAGAGCATCAGTGATTCTAATAGCGCCTGCATGGCCACGCAGGACTTGGTATGCAGATCTGGTGGACATGTCATCCTGTCCACCTTGGTCTCTACCTCTGAAACAGGACCTTCTGATACAGGGTCCTTTCAAACATCAAAATCCAACTTCTCTGAAGCTGACTGCTTGGAAATTGAACGCTTGATTTTATCAAAACGTGGTTTTTCTGAGTCAGTTATTGATACCTTAATACAGGCTAGGAAGCCTGTTACCAGAAAGATTTACCATAAAATATGGCGTAAATACCTATATTGGTGCGAATCCAAAGGTTACTCTTGGAGTAAGGTTAGGATTCCTAGGATATTGTCTTTTCTACAAGAAGGTTTAGAAAAGGGTTTATCCGCTAGTTCCTTAAAGGGACAGATCTCAGCTCTGTCCATTCTGTTGCACAAACGTCTGTCAGAAGTTCCAGACGTTCAGGCTTTTTGTTAGGCTTTGGCCAGGATTAAGCCTGTGTTTAAAACTGTTGCTCCGCCATGGAGTTTAAACCTTGTTCTTAACGTTTTACAGGGCGTTCCGTTTGAACCCCTTCATTCCATTGATATAAAGTTGTTATCTTGGAAAGTTCTATTTTTAATGGCTATTTCCTCGGCTCGAAGAGTCTCTGAGTTATCAGCCTTACATTGTGATTCTCCTTATTTGATTTTTCACTCGGATAAGGTAGTTCTGCGTACTAAACCTGGGTTCTTACCTAAGGTAGTCACTAACAGGAATATCAATCAAGAGATTGTTGTTCCATCCTTGTGTCCAAATCCTTCTTCAAGGAAGGAACGACTTCTGCACAATCTGGATGTAGTTCGTGCCCTAAAATTTTATTTACAGGCAACTAAAGATTTTCGACAAACGTCTTCCCTGTTTGTCGTTTACTCTGGTCAGAGGAGAGGTCAAAAAGCTTCTGCTACCTCTCTCTCTTTTTGGCTTCGTAGCATAATACGTTTAGCTTATGAGACTGCTGGACAGCAGCCTCCTGAAAGAATTACAGCTCATTCCACTAGAGCTGTGGCTTCCACTTGGGCCTTTAAGAATGAGGCCTCTGTTGAACAGATTTGCAAGGCTGCAACTTGGTCTTCGCTTCATACTTTTTCCAAATTTTACAAATTTGACACTTTTGCTTCTTCGGAGGCTATTTTTGGGAGAAAGGTTCTTCAGGCAGTGGTTCCTTCTGTATAAAGAGCCTGCCTGTCCCTCCCGTCATCCGTGTACTTTTGCTTTGGTATTGGTATCCCAGAAGTAATGATGACCCGTGGACTGATCACACTTAACAGGAGAAAACATAATTTATGCTTACCTGATAAATTCCTTTCTCCTGTAGTGTGATCAGTCCACGGCCCGCCCTGTTTTTTACGGCAGGTAAATATTTTTTAAATTATACTCCAGTCACCACTACACCCTTTGGCTTCTCCTTTCTCGTTGGTCCTTGGTCGAATGACTGGAGGTGACGTAGAGGGGAGGAGCTATATGGCAGCTCTGCTGGGTGAATCCTCTTGCACTTCCTGTTGGGGAGGAGTAATATCCAAGAAGTAATGATGACCCGTGGACTGATCACACTACAGGAGAAAGGAATTTATCAGGTAAGCATAAATTATGTTTTCTAAAGAGGTGGTGGACCACACATTATTTTTGGTCTGAGGCGCTGAAACAGTAGCACTACACGTGGGCTTATTTAAAGCATTAAGCGGGTCAAACTGAACATTATTGCCAATACCGATATTTCTAGAACCCTGTCTATTATAATAATTGATGCACTATGGCCTCCAAGAAATCCACAAAGTCAGACAGGGCAACGAAACAACAAGCTACTCGGCCTACTTCTGTCAGTTCATTCTTTCACATCGCTGAATCTCAGCCACAGGAACCAAACGATTTGAAAAATTCTGTCCTTAGCACATCAGAACCTGTAAATACATCTGCACCCTACCCTGACCACATGGCACAAATTAAAGCAGACATTGCTAATTTGCCTTCCAAGGCAGATTTCTATTCCCTAAAGGTACTTATTAAAGGGACACTGAACCCAAATGTTTTCTTTCGTGATTCAGATAGAGCATGCAATTTTAATCAACTTTCTAATTTACTCCTGTTATCAAATTTTCTCACCCACCAATAAACAAGTGCTGTCAAAGGTACTGAACCAGAACCATAGCTGGGATGCCTTCTTTTTCAAATAAAGATAGCAAGAGAACAAAGAAAAATTGATAATAGGAGTAAATTAGAAAGTTGCTTAAAATTGCATGCTCTATCTGAATCACAAAAGAAAAAATGTGGGTTCAGTGTCCCTTTAAGTCAGAACTAACATCTCTGAGAAGGGACATAACAGAAATGGACAATAGGATAGAAGATATAGAGGAAACCTAGGATACGTTGAATTCTATTACAGATTCGATCATCACACAGACAAATGTACATTTTGTCACAACTCTCAAATTTACAAGATAAGATAGATTTCTTGGATAACAGAAATAGACTAAATAACCTCAAAGTAAGGGGCATACCTGAAACAGTTAAAAGTCCAGATCTAGAGGCATATGGCCAAGATTTATTAGAAAACCTCAAAACAGATCCACAAGCTACAGAGGTGGAATTAGACAGAATTCATATGGCTCTCAGACCCATACCACCACCAAATGCAACGCCAAGAGACGTAATTCTGTGATTCAAAGACAAGGAGGATATTTGGTCTAAAGCAAGGCAACTTCGCAGCATTCAGTTTTTGGATCGCAACCTTCAAATATTCATGGACCTCAGTCCGAATACTATCCAAAGGAGAAGGGAAGTCTCCTTCATAACAAAGGTTCTACAGGAAAAACACATCTGATACCGCTGGGGCTTCCCCTTCAGTTTAATTATCATATATGAAGGTACCACATACACCTACAAGAGTATACAACACCTAGACATCCTGGCAAAAAGGCCTAGGCATTGCTTTTCAGCCCCCGGACCACCACACAGATCAAGAGAGACTGAACACTGCACTCAAATCTTCCATCCAATCCCACGTGGAGAAACCAAAATGGCAAGTAGTGTCCACTAACAAATAAAGGAATAATAAGCAACCCATGTTGCTGGACGCTCTGGACCATGATGGACATAACAAATGGGTGAAATTTTTTCATGTTTATATACAGTATTTCACAAAAGTGAGTACAAAATATTTTATTATATCTTTTCATGTGACAACACTGAAGAAACTACACTATGCTAAAATGTAAAGTAGTGATTGTACAACCTGTATAACAGTGTAAAGTTGCTGTCCAATCAAAATAACTCAACACACAGCCATTAATGTCTAAACCGTTGGCAACAAAAGTGAGTACACCCCTAAGTGGAAATGTCCAAATGGGGCCAAATTGGCCATTTTCCCTCCCTGGTGTCATGTGACTCATTAGTGTTACAAGGTCTCAGGTGTGAATGGGGAGCAGGTGTGTTAAATTTGGTGTTATCGCTCTTATACTGGTCACTGGAAGTTCAACATGGCACCTCATGGCAAAGAACTCTCTGAGGATCTGAAAAAAAGAATTGTTGCTCTACATAAAGATGGCCTAGGCTATAAGAAGATTGCCAAGACCCTGAAACTGAGCTGCAACACGGTGGGAAAGACCATACAGCGGTTTCACAGGACAGGTTCCGCTCAGAACAGGCCTCGCCATGGTCGACCAAAAGAAGTTGAGTGCACGTGCTCAGCGTCATATCCAGGGGTTGTCTGGGAAATAGACGTATGAGTGCTGCCAGCATTGCTGCAGAAGTTAAAGGGGTGGGGGTCAGCCTGTCAGTGCTCAGACCATATGCCGCACACTGCATCAAATTGGTCTGCATGGCTGTCGTCCCAGAAGGAAGCCTTTTCTAAAGATGATGCACAAGAAAGCCAAACAAACAATTTGCTGAAGACAAGCAGACTAAAGACATGGATTACTGGAACCATGTCCTGTGGTCCGATGAGACCTAGCTAAACTTCAGTTGGTGTCAAGTGTGTGTGGCGGAAACCAGGTGAGGAGTATAAAGACAAGTGTGTCTTTCCTACAGTCAAGCATGGTGGTGGAAGTGTCATGGTCTGGGCCTGCATGAGTGCTGCCGGACCTAGGGAGCTACAGTTCATTGAGGGAACCATGAACGCCAACATGTACTGTAACATACTGAAGCAGCATGATCCCCTCCCTTCGGAGACTCGGCCGAAGGGCAGTATTCCAACATAACGACCCCAAACACACCTCCAAGATGACCACTGCCTTGCTAAAGAAGCTGAGGGTAAAGGTGATGGACTGGCCAAGCATGTCTCCAGACCTAAACCCTATTGAGCATCTGTGGGGCATATTCAAACAGAAGGTGGGGGAGCGCAAGATCTCTAACATCCACCAGCTCCGTGATGTCATCATGGAGGAGTGGAAGAGGACTCTAGTGGCAACCTGTGAAGCTCTGGTGAACTCCATGCCCAAGAGGGTTAGGCAGTGCTGTAAAATAATGGTGGCCACACAAAATATTGACACTTTGGGCCCAATTTGGACATTTCCACTTCAGGGTGTACTCACTTTTGTTGCCAACGGTTTAGACATTAATTGCTATGTGTTGTTTTTTTGAGGGGACAGCAAATTGACACTGTTATACAGGCTGTACACTCACTACTTTACATTGTATCAAAGTAAAATTTCTTCAGTGTTGTCACATGAAAAGATATAATAAAATATTTACAAAAATGTGAGGGGTGTACTCACTTTTGTGAGATACTGTGTGTGTGTGTATATATATAATGTGTGTATATATATATATATATGTACTGTCTTCGCAGTGTAATATTGAAAGGACTACCAAGTTCTTTTTTTTATATATATGCTTTGACGTACTCATGCATGGTTTCCCCATAGACATCAATGGGGAGAGAGTGTTAGAAAAAAAAACTAACTCCTGAAACGCGGAATGAAAAGCTCCGTAACGCAACCCTGTTGATATCTATGGGGGGGAGAAGTTAGGTTTAAACTTAACACCCTAACATAAACCCAACTTCTAAACATCCCTAATCTGCTGCCCCAGACATCGCCGACACCTACATACATTTATTAACCCCTAATCTGCCGCTCCCGAAATAATGTATTAACCCCTAATCTGCTGCTCTTGATATCGTCGCCACTATAATAGTTATTAATCCCTATTCTGCCGCTCCCTGACATTGCCGCCACTAAATGTATTAACCCCTAAACCTCTGGTCTCCCACATCACTGCCACTAAATAAACCTATTAACCCCTAAACCGCCAGCCCCCCACATCGCAAAAAACTAAATTAATCTATTAACCCCTAAACCTAACAACCCCCTAACTTTATATTAAAATTACAATATCCCTATTTTAAACTAAATAAAAACTTACCTGTGAAATTAAAAAAAAACTAAGTTTAAGACATCCGGTGCGGAGCATCCTCTTCACACGGTCGCCACCGTATACTGTATCTTCAATGCAAGGGAGGCTTTTCAAAATGGCGTCCCTTGCATTCCTATTGGGTGATTTTGATTTTTGAAATTCAAATCAGCCAATAGGATGAGAACTACTGAAATCCTTATGGCTGTTCAAATCAGTCAATAGGATGACAGCTACTGACATTCTATTGGCAGCTTGGATGAGGATGGATGTCCGGACTTCAAAAACTGTAAGTGGATCGTCTGGGGTTAGTGTTAGGTGTTTTAAACTTTTTTTGGGTGGGGTTTTCTTTTTTAGATTAGGGCAAGAAAAAGAGCTGAATGCCCTTTTAAGGGCAATGCCCATAGAAATGCCCTTTTCAGGGTAATGGGTAGCTTAGGTTTTTTATTTTTAGGGGTTGGGTGGGTGGTGGGTTTTACTGTTGGGAGGTCTTTGGATTTTTTTCAGGGAAAATAGCTGATTTCTTTAGGGCTATGACCTACAAAAGGCCCTTTAAGGGCTATTGGTTGTTTATTGTAGGCTGAGGGGGGTATTTGGTGGGGGCTTTTTTAGGGCTCTTGGATTAGGTGTAATTGTTTTTATTTTGGATAAATTTGTTTATGTTTCGTAATTTAGTGTTTATTTTTTGTAATTTAGTATTTTTTTTTGTAATTGTAGATTTTATTTTTTTAGTAGTTATTTTTTTTTAATCTGTAATTTAATTTATTTAATTGATAGTTATTTTAATTTTAGTATAGTAATGTTAGTTTAATATATAGTTTAAACTTAGTTTTTTTTTATTTCACAGGTAATTTTTTTGTTATTTTAAGATAGGGATCTTGTAATTTAAATTTAAATTTAGGGGTTTAAGTTTAGGGGTTAATAGTTTTAGTTTTTTGTGGTGTGGGGGCTGTTGGTTTAGGGGTTAATAGGTTTATTTAGTGGCAGTGATGTGGGAGGCCAGAGGTTTAGGGGTTAATAACTTTATTTAGTGGTGGTGATGTTGGGGAGCGGCTGAATAGGGGTTAATATCTTTATTATTGTGTGAGCGATGTTGAGGTGTGGGGGAATAGGGGTTAATAACTTTAGTATAGGGGTGACGATGTTGGGGAGCGGCGGATAATAATAATGAATATATTATGGCAGATGTAACAAGCTTATCTCTTATACAGAATTCTGAAATTCAATCTACATCTTGGACAGACCATTCAATGGTCAGTTGTTTTATACGTTGGGATTCTAAATCCCATTCCCATTTTAACTGGAAACTAGAAGAAACCCTCCTAAATGACCCTTTATATAACAAAAGGCTATCAGAGGCCTTGCAAAATTATTTTGAACTTAATTCTAATACCAAAATAGATATTATAACGGTATGGGAAGCCCATAAATCAGTGATGAGAGGTGAGCTAATAAGTGTAAAAGCCCATTGTACTAAGCAACAAAAAATATATTATGAAAATGTACTACAACAGATAGAGCACCTAGAAACTGAACATAAGAAATATCCCTCAAACTCCATACTTGCAAGATTTTAAACTAACATTCAATGATAAAAAATTGCAAGCTACATGCTTTTAAATTAAGACAGAAACAGTATGATGGGAACAACAAATGCAGCAGGCTACTAGCTAGGAAACTTCATCGTAATCGAACTAGGTCATATAACTTGCATCTCAAAAACACAGAACATTAAACGTTATTTACAACAGAAAAATTAGCGGAAGAATTTCGCAAATATTATGAGAAACTATATAACTTAGATGAAACCCCAGCTGAGAACATAACTCAATTTTTAGATGAAATTACACTCCCTACACATAATGACAGTGATAGAGAAAGTTTAAATGAGCCATTTAGTCTAGAACAAGTCCATCATCAAAGACCTGACCACAGATAAATCACCAGGACCAGATGGTTTTACATTAGAATATTATAAAAAATATAGTGACATCATTGCCCCATTCCTCCAAAACGTATTTAACTCCATCACTGAAGCTAAGTCATTTTTAACGGAATCTTTAAAAGCACACATAGTAGTACTACCAAAGCCAGGCAAATTAACAGACAGAGAAGAAAAAAGACAACGGCACTACGATTGCTGTGTCCCACAAATTATCCTATTCTCATGAAATGTGAGAAATAACAAAAAAGATGTGTGTGCGGAGACTTAGGTGCTGTACACTGGGAGAGGCAAACTAGAAAAATCAATTGCAAACAGCAATTGAAAGAGTGTACTTATTAGCCCTCAACAGCAAATAAAGGATAAATGGCCATAGATACCTAGGTAGGGGCCCAGGAAAGGGCGATTTAAAACGTAACTTTTATTGGTACAATAATAAAAATGAAAAAGAAAAGGGTATTAAAATTCCAACCAGTGTGAACATGGGAGAATGCAACTCCAAGGAGAATAGTCTGACCAGTATGTGGTATGCTCTCCAAGTTATGTTCACTTGAGGAGGGGGTGAATGAATATATTGGTTTATAATAATTAGTGATACGGCCCTAGGTTGTGGGATTGTATCACTTTCAAATTACAGACCCCCTATTAGGATGAAATCCTCACGTATCTTGGGGGTGAGTGAAGATACTAATATATAGAGAACCCCAATTATAATGTACTTTTTGGGTACAATGATGTCAGAGTCTAGAACATAAATATGATGCTCTGAAATGTCCTACAATTGTCATAACACACCTAAATGAGTATACACTGAAAATTGATGGAGTCCTAAATTAATATATTGGGATGCACATTGCATACACTAATGAACTTGAAAATAGTAAATGTGCACTTAGTAATATGGTAGAAATACTCATGTGTATACCCTGTACTGGGTACTAGATATTCTGTATTGTGAGCAGACTCTGATTGCAGTATCGTATGAACTGCTTTGCTTCTGGTAACACAACCGGCAAAGGGAAGACCAGATAAAGATTAGCAAGATAAGAATCTTGTAACACTCTATATAGGTGCTAAAGTGGTCTGATTGTTACATTTATTGCTTTCCTGATAATGTTACAAACTGACACATGTCACTTTGTATATAATTCAATTCTATTTTGTTAGTAGTTTCGTTATAGTATTGCACTGTGTTTGTGCTTTATTTATTAATACTACTAATCTCAATAAGCAACAAATTACCACCTAACCCAGTGGGAGGCTGTTTGTAAAGTCACACTTGTAGTATCAGGATATAGTTCAGAATATTTTGCCTTTGTATAGCCCCTGTTTTAATACCGCCGTTTTTTTAGATCGATACTGCAAATTATATTGAGTATAGTTCACTTAAGTATAGGAGAGTTGGGCAGTTGTTGTGAACAGTAGTACCCGTATCTGGTCAGTGTGTTTGGTGCACTATAGGAATATCCCCTGTGTTACAATTAAGTATTACTCCAGGGTACTTATTCCTAGTGTAGATGTAGTAGGATTGTTATAAAGTCAGTAAGTGACACTCCGGTATTACGTTAGTGTATTCAAAATTACCGGTTTTCTAAGTAAGCGGGGTCTCTATATATTTGGGACCTAATGTAATCAGAGCTGAATTTGCTCACAGCTTTAGTCTAAAGTGCATATGCTGAGTTTAAAATTAGACTCCATTTGATAACGTTACTTGTAGGAGTAATCGATATAAGATTAAAGCGGCTCGGTTTTACAAGGTCTCACTCACACACAGACATAACATTTTAAATTAAATTCTAGGAAGGCATTCTACCACAAATTCACACAGTTGTTAAAGTTAAAAACGGAGAATATTCTCCAGCTTCCCTGACATGTTTCGCCAAAAAAGGCTTTGTCAAAGGTGGGGCGCCCGCCTTTCTTCGGGCTTCTTATTGGCTGGCATTTAGGAGGCTTGTCTAAATCCTCGATACTGATTGGTTGCCTTCCCTACAGTATTATTGGTGGGAGGAAAGGGTGTATTTTCCTGACGTGATCTGATAGGCATCTATCAATTTGCAGGATGTATTTTGTCATTAACTGAATGTTCAGTAAGCTAGGGCAGATCTACCTATATAAATATAAGGACAAAAAAGCGCAAAACTCATGCAAATAGAAAAGGTGGGAAGTTACTGAGTCACAGGTTCGCGGAACCTCATATAAGGAATTAATCAAATACCTCGAATGTTGCAAGGCTAGGCATAACAAAGAAATGTTATCATTAAGGGAGCCTATTGGTATGATAAGATAAACTCAAATATGGGAAGGAACATCCTTCTGGTTTCAGATGGTGATTGTTGCACTTGTATAAAGAAAAGTGTACTAATACGTGTCAAAAGAGAGAAGACCTAAAAAACGTGTTAAAATATATAAGAAAGTGAAAATAAAACTGTGCTCCGTTTCTGGATTGATGTGTGTAGGATAGTGCTGACCGGAAGGGGGTCTAAATCTAAAAGGCATTCTATTAATATAGGTATATTTAACCCCCGTGTATACTGGGGACGTGAAGGAAAGAAGGGAACATTCTTAGATGGTATATTCTGATACAATTTAATTGTTGAACGTGTGGGAAATGTGCTGACGTAATGGTCCATATAGACTCATAACTTAACAATAGTATACTTAATTAAGGGTATAAGTGTTATTCTGCAATTTGTGCAATAAAAGGTATTGTGGCCCTTATTGGATTCCTTTTTTAAAAAAGGAAAATTTATTTGAAAAATATGTGCTAGTGCTCAAAAAAAGAGAAATGTATGTGACGTGACAAACATGCAACATTTAAATAAACAGTTGTTTTAAGAACCAGAGGAGTATTATATTTCCTTACATTTCTTAGGTTTTCCCTCCTTGAGTGACTCCTTTTTTATTATTATTTTTTATATACTTTTTATAATTTTAAATTTTTGGTTTCGCTGAAAAGATATAACAATAAATAAATAAAATTTCTCCCATCGGGGACTTTATTAGTTTATTAATTCTAGCCCACATTTGGTGATGTTCTGGTACACTGTATTAAAATATATGTGTCCCTCAGCCTTTTCTATCCAAAGTTACACTTTGGATTTTATTGGTTTTACAAAAAACAATAATAATTGTTTTGTTCATTTAATCCCCTTGGATGTACACTATCTAATAGGTAAATCCACCTGCACTCTGCTCTTAATAGTGCTTGTTCTATATTCCCCCCTCTAATGCCAAGGGATATTTTTTCTACTCCTTGGCATTTCAACTCTCTCGGATTTGCACGGTGACATGTTAGGAAGTGGGATGCCACTGAAGTTATAGTTTTACCATCATCCAGATCTTTTGTGGCATTTTTGATGTTTCTTACATGCTCCTGTGGTCTGACTCTGAGTTGTCGGCTGGTCATCCCAACATAGAACTTGCGACAGCTGCAGGATAATACATATATTATGTTCTCAGATGTGCAGCTGATGTAATTCTTCATCTTGTGTGTACGGCCAAACCGATCTTGAATCATATCTATTTTACGAATATATTTACAAGATGAGCAAGTGCCGCAAGGGAAGCATCCTGTCTGTATGGCAGTCCTTGTTCTCCCCACTTGGTAGTGGCTGCGGGAAACCATGTCCTTAATATTCTGGGTTCTCCTGTATCCTATTTGTATCTTGTTTCCTACGATAGGCTTAAGATCTTGATCTAAAGTGAGAATATGCCAGTGCTTGTTTAGAATGTCATTTATTAATTGTACTTGCGGATTATAGGTCAGGATCAGTCTAGTTTGTTCATCTTTCCTTTTGATCTTTTTGCAGAGTAATTCCAATCGGTTCATTTGGATTGCCCTGTTTTTGGCTTTTTTGATATTCCTTTTACTATATCCTCTGTCCTGCAAACGCTTTTCCAGTAGTTTGGCTTGTTCATTGAATAAATGTGTATTGCTACAGTTTCTTCTTATCCTTAAAAATTCACCAACTGGTAATGATTTGGATGTTCCGGGAGCATGAGAGCTAGTATTGTGTACTATGCTATTAGTAGCTGTTTCTTTTCGATAGAGATTGGTCTGTATGTGTCCTTCCTGATCTTTAAATATCTTAAGATCCAGGAAATCTATCTCGGTTTGACTCATTGTATATGTCAATTTTATGTTGAGATCATTCTGGTTTAAATCCTGAAGGAAAATCTCTAGTTCTTCCTTAGTTCCTTCCCACATAAAGAGAATGCCATCTATATACCTTATCCAGAAAGGTATTTTATCTGTTTTCAATTTAATACAGTGTACCAGAACATCACCAAATGTGGGCTAGAATTAATAAACTAATAAAGTCCCCGATGGGAGAAATTGTATTTATTTATTGTTATATCTTTTCAGCGAAACTAAATATTATAAAAAGTATATAAAAAAAATAATAATAAAAAAGGAGTCACTCAAGGAGGGAAAACCTAAGAAATGTAAGGAAATATAATACTCCTCTGGTTCTTAAAACAACTGTTTATTTAAATGTTGCATGTTTGTCACGTCACATACATTTCTCTCTTTTTGAGCACTAGCACATATTTTTCAAATAAATTTTCCTTTTTTAAAAAAGGAATCCAATAAGGGCCACAATACCTTTTATTGCACGAATTGCAGAATAACACTTATACCCTTAATTAAGTATACTATTGTTAAGTTATGAGTCTATATGGACCATTACGTCAGCACATTTCCCACACGTTCAACAATTAAATTGTATCAGAATATACCATCTAAGAATGTTCCCTTCTTTCCTTCACGTCCCCAGTATACACGGGGGTTAAATATACCTATATTAATAGAATGCCTTTTAGATTTAGACCCCCTTCCGGTCAGCACTATCCTACACACATCAATCCAGAAACGGAGCACAGTTTTATTTTCACTTTCTTATATATTTTAACACGTTTTTTAGGTCTTCTCTCTTTTGACACGTATTAGTACACTTTTCTTTATACAAGTGCAACAATCACCATCTGAAACCAGAAGGATGTTCCTTCCCATATTTGAGTTTATCTTATCATACCAATAGGCTCCCTTAATGATAAAATTTCTTTGTTATGCCTAGCCTTGCAACATTCGAGGTATTTGATTAATTCCTTATATGAGGTTCGCGAATCTGTGACTCAGTAACTTCCCACCTTTTCTATTTGCATGAGTTTTGCGCTTTTTTGTCCTTATATTTATATAGGTAGATCTGCCCTAGCTTACTGAACATTCAGTTAATGACAAAATACATCCTGCAAATTGATAGATGCCTATCAGATCACGTCAGGAAAATACACCCTTTCCTCCCACCAATAGTACTGTAGGGAAGGCAACCAATCAGTATCGAGGATTTAGACAAGCCTCCTAAATGCCAGCCAATAAGAAGCCCGAAGAAAGGCGGACGCCCCACCTTTGACAAAGCCTTTTTTGGCGAAACATGTCAGGGAAGCTGGAGAATATTCTCCGTTTTTAACTTTAACAACTGTGTGAATTTGTGGTAGAATGCCTTACTAGAATTTAATTTAAAATGGTATGTCTGTGTATGAGTGAGACCTTGTAAAACCGAGCCGCTTTAATCTTATATCGATTACTCCTACAAGTAACGTTATCAAATGGAGTCTAATTTTAAACTCAGCATATGCACTTTAGACTAAAGCTGTGAGCAAATTCAGCTCTGATTACATTAGGTCCCAAATATATAGAGACCCCGCTTACTTAGAAAACCGGTAATTTTGAATACACTAACGTAATACCGGAGTGTCACTTACTGACTTTATAACAATCCTACTACATCTACACTAGGAATAAGTACCCTGGAGTAATACTTAATTGTAACACAGGGGATATTCCTATAGTGCACCAAACACACTGACCAGATACGGGTACTACTGTTCACAACAACTGCCCAACTCTCCTATACTTAAGTGAACTATACTCAATATAATTTGCAGTATCGATCTAAAAAAACGGCGGTATTAAAACAGGGGCTATACAAAGGCAAAATATTCTGAACTATATCCTGATACTACAAGTGTGACTTTACAAACAGCCTCCCACTGGGTTAGGTGGTAATTTGTTGCTTATTGAGATTAGTAGTATTAATAAATAAAGCACAAACACAGTGCAATACTATAACGAAACTACTAACAAAATAGAATTGAATTATATACAAAGTGACATGTGTCAGTTTGTAACATTATCAGGAAAGCAATAAATGTAACAATCAGACCACTTTAGCACCTATATAGAGTGTTACAAGATTCTTATCTTGCTAATCTTTATCTGGTCTTCCCTTTGCCGGTTGTGTTACCAGAAGCAAAGCAGTTCATACGATACTGCAATCAGAGTCTGCTCACAATACAGAATATCTAGTACCCAGTACAGGGTATACACATGAGTATTTCTACCATATTACTAAGTGCACATTTACTATTTTCAAGTTCATTAGTGTATGCAATGTGCATCCCAATATATTAATTTAGGACTCCATCAATTTTCAGTGTATACTCATTTAGGTGTGTTATGACAATTGTAGGACATTTCAGAGCATCATATTTATGTTCTAGACTCTGACATCATTGTACCCAAAAAGTACATTATAATTGGGGTTCTCTATATATTAGTATCTTCACTCACCCCCAAGATACGTGAGGATTTCATCCTAATAGGGGGTCTGTAATTTGAAAGTGATACAATCCCACAACCTAGGGCCGTATCACTAATTATTATAAACCAATATATTCATTCACCCCCTCCTCAAGTGAACATAACTTGGAGAGCATACCACATACTGGTCAGACTATTCTCCTTGGAGTTGCATTCTCCCATGTTCACACTGGTTGGAATTTTAATACCCTTTTCTTTTTCATTTTTATTATTGTACCAATAAAAGTTACGTTTTAAATCGCCCTTTCCTGGGCCCCTACCTAGGTATCTATGGCCATTTATCCTTTATTTGCTGTTGAGGGCTAATAAGTACACTCTTTCAATTGCTGTTTGCAATTGATTTTTCTAGTTTGCCTCTCCCAGTGTACAGCACCTAAGTCTCCGCACACACATCTTTTTTGTTATTTCTCACAATTCATGAGAATAGGATAATTTGTGGGACACAGCAATCGTAGTGCCGTTGTCTTTTTTCTTCTTTGTTCTTCCAATTTAGCTACTGTGGTTGCACAGTTTTCCAGACGACAGAGCACACTTTAATACTATTAGTGTAATCTTATAAGATTAATAACTATTAATAACACTAAAAATAATTTTCAGAAGAGCCTATTATACCAAGGTAATCTAATAAAATCATGGCTGACATTTTTGGCAAAGATAGATCTGATAGACATTCAAAGAGGGCCACTGACTTGGACAATATGTTTAAATCAAATGCTTCAGATGAATACACTCCTATCATATCACTTGAGACCCTATTAAAGGAGGTACATAAAAACATGTTTAGACAAGAAAAAGTCTGGTGGGACCAATAATTCTTTGACAAGTATATCCAACAAAAACTAATCCCTAGAGGATTAAGAATTCAATTGTTCCCGGCATTTGAGTTTGACAACCCAGTATTAACAGATGACTGGGAGACAGCTCTATCAGAGTGTTCATTTAAACTCATGAACATTCTGATACGACATGATAAGGAGAAATATGACAAACTCGAAACATCTATCCAAGAACAATATACACAACTCAAAAAATATGAATCACATTCGGATTTTGAAAAAACGTATAAGAACTACCAGAAAGAATTAGACCAGTACATTAAGGAATTACGTGACATGAAACAGGGCAAGTTATTTAGAGATATAAATGACTATAAAGAGAGAAAGATTTACAAGTGTAGAAGAAGAAATTTCTATAAAAATACACATAGAACTAATCAGTCCAACATAATACAAAGTGATATCTCCGATACAGATGGCGAGGACACTATGGGTAATGACAATAGTGAAGAAACCCCCAGTACCTCCACTTCTACCTTCTCCCTACCCATTAGAAATAAGAGAGAATTTTTTAGACGAGGGCACATCAGACGAGGTAGAACCTCCAGGAGAGGCCAGAAGTATAAACAAAAGACCAACCAGATCAAGAGGTCGCTCCAGAGGCACACATCAGGGGGGCAGACAATACCAAAGAGCTCCGAGTCCTTTCTCTCAGATGAGACTAAATCATTAAAAATCATTAACTTGTCAGAACATCAACTGTCTTCTGATCACATCTCAGTATTGTCTAAAGGTCTATCCTTCTGTCCCATGGGACAACTGAATAAATTTGAAGTGATCAAAGATATAAAGTTGTTTATATGAAAATTAAATCTAAAAAAATTATTTGCCAAAAAATCTGATCCCACCTTATCAGCCAATGATAGGAGAAGCTTACAAGATCTGGAGAGTCTATTACAAGATAGTGAATCTCAATCCAAATCTTGGAGACATAAACTGAAAGCTAAATCCACTTTTGTACCAAAATATAATCTATCGACCCAGTTAGAAACATTCAATCAGGTGGTTTGTGAGGAAATTTCACAGTTAAAAACTGACTATCAACAACATAATCTGACAAAAACTGAAAAATTGGCCCTCAAAGAAATACAGACATGGAATGACATAATAATAAGAGAAGCTGTCAAGGGTGGAAATATTGTCCTCTGGCCTTTACCTATGTATTTAAAACAGGTTGAAAAACAGCTAAAAAAACGCCAATGCTATGAAAAGCTATTTAATAATCCAAGTGAGAAATACAGTGAGATCTATAATAAGATCATCAAAGAAGCCAGTAGTAGAGGAATTATAAGTGCAGATGAAATCAAGTTTCTTACAGTTAAACACCCTAGGATTGCGACCTTCTACCTTATACTTAAGGTTCATAAAAACCTTACCAATCCTCCAGGTAGGCCCATTGTCTCCGGCAATGAGTGCCTTTCGGAAAAGGCCAGTCAGTATGTTGATCATAGGCTGAGAGAATTTATGGAGGCCCTTCCCTCCTATGTCAAAGACACTATGGAGGTTTTACAGAGGCTGGAAAATATTAACATCAGGAAAGAAACCTGGCTTGTCACAGCAGACGTAGAGTCCCTATATACCTCTATAGAACATGATAAGGGACTCAGGGCAGTCCAATTCTTTCTCAATCAAGGGTCCTCTGAAAATGAATATCATGATCTGTTCATTTTAAAGCTATTGGAATTTGTCCTCAAATACAATTTCTTTACCTTTGCCAACCAGTTTTACCTTCAAGTTCAAGGGACGGCGATGGGCACAGCTTGTGCCCCTACCTACGCCAACCTATTCCTGGGGTTTTGGGAAAAGCATGTAGTATTTAATTATACTCATTCAATCGAAACAGATAAAATACCTTTCTGGATAAGGTATATAGATGACATTCTGTTTATGTGGGAAGTAACTAAGGAAGAACTAGAGATTTTCCTTCAGGATTTAAACCAGAATGATCTCAACATAAAATTGATATATACAATGAGTCAAACCGAGATAGATTTCCTGGATCTTAAGATATTTAAAGATCAGGAAGTACACATACAGACCAATCTCTATAGAAAAGAAACAGCTACTAATAGCATACTACACAATACTAGCTCTCATGCCCCCGGAACAACCAAATCATTACCAGTTGGTAAATTTTTAAGGATAAGAAGAAACTGTAGCAATACACATTTATTCAATGAACAAGCCAAACTACTGGAAAAGCGTTTGCAGGACAGAGGATATAGTAAAAGGAATATCAAAAAAGCCAAAAACAGGGCAATCAAAACGAACCGATCGGAATTACTCTGCAAAAAGATCAAAAGGAAAGATGAACAAACTAGACTGATCCTGACCTATAATCCGCAAGTACAATTAATAAATGACATACTAAACAAGCACTGGCATATTCTCACTTTAGATCAAGATCTTAAGCCTATCGTAGGAGACAAGATACAAATAGGATACAGGAGAACTTAGAATATTAAGGACATGGTTTCCCGCAGCCACTACCAAGTGGGGAAAACAAGGACTGCCATACAGGCAGGATGCTTCCCTTGCGGCACTTGCTCATCTTGTAAATATATTCGTAAAATAGATATGATTCAAGATCGGTTTGGCAGTACACACAAGATGAAGAATTACATCAGCTGCACATCTGAGAACATAATATATGTATTATCCTGCAGCTGTCGCAAGTTCTATGTTGGGATGACCAGCCGACAACTCAGAGTCAGACTACAGGAGCATGTAAGAAACATCAAAAATGCCGCAAAAGATCTGGATGATGGTAAAACTATAACTTCAGTGGCATCCCACTTCCTATCATGTCACCGTGCAAATCCGAGAGAGTTGAAATGCCAAGGAGTAGAAAAAATATCCCTTGGCATTAGAGGGGGGAATATAGAACAAGCACTATTAAGAGCAGAGTGCAGGTGGATTTACCTATTAGATAGGGTACATCCAAGGGGATTAAATGAACAAAACAATTATTATTGTTTTTTGTAAAACCAATAAAATCCAAAGTGTAACTTTGGATAGAAAAGGCTGAGGGACACATATATTTTAATACAGTGTACCAGAACACCACCAAATGTGGGCTAGAATTAATAAACTAATAAACTCCCTGATGGGAGAAATTTTATTTATTTATTGTTATATCTTTTTCAGCGAAACCAAAAATTAAAAATTATAAAAAGTATATAAAAAAATAATAATAAAAAAGGAGTCACTCAAGGAGGGAAAACCTAAGAAATGTAAGGAAATATAATACTCCTCTGGTTCTTAAAACAACTGTTTATTTAAATGTTGCATGTTTGTCACGTCACATACATTTCTCTTTTTTTGAGCACTAGCACATATTTTTCAAATAAATTTTCCTTTTTTAAAAAAGGAATCCAATAAGGGCCACAATACCTTTTTATTGCACGAATTGCAGAATAACACTTATACCCTTAATTAAGTATACTATTGTTAAGTTATGAGTCTATATGGACCATTACGTCAGCACATTTCCCACACGTTCAACAATTAAATTGTATCAGAATATACCATCTAAGAATGTTCCCTTCTTTCCTTCACGTCCCCAGTATAAACGGGGGTTAAATATACCTATATTAATAGAATGCCTTTTAGATTTAGACCCCCTTCCGGTCAGCACTATCCTACACACATCAATCCAGAAACGGAGCACAGTTTTATTTTCACTTTCTTATATATTTTAACACGTTTTTTAGGTCTTCTCTCTTTTGACACGTATTAGTACACTTTTCTTTATACAAGTGCAACAATCACCATCTGAAACCAGAAGGATGTTCCTTCCCATATTTGAGTTTATCTTATCATACCAATAGGCTCCCTTAATGATAACATTTCTTTGTTATGCCTAGCCTTGCAACATTCGAGGTATTTGATTAATTCCTTATATGAGGTTCTGCGAACCTGTGACTCAGTAACTTCCCACCTTTTCTATTTGCATGAGTTTTGCGCTTTTTTGTCCTTATATTTATATAGGTAGATCTGCCCTAGCTTACTGAACATTCAGTTAATGACAAAATACATCCTGCAAATTGATAGATGCCTATCAGATCACGTCAGGAAAATACACCCTTTCCTCCCACCAATAGTACTGTAGGGAAGGCAACCAATCAGTATCGAGGATTGAGACAAGCCTCCTAAATGCCAGCCAATAAGAAGCCCGAAGAAAGGCGGGCGCCCCACCTTTGACAAAGCCTTTTTTGGCGAAACATGTCAGGGAAGCTGGAGAATATTCTCCGTTTTTAACTTTAACAACTGTGTGAATTTGTGGAAGAATGCCTTACTAGAATTTAATTTAAAATGGTATGTCTGTGTGTGAGTGAGACCTTGTAAAATCGAGCCGCTTTAATCTTATATCGATTACTCCTACAAGTAACTTTATCAAATGGAGTCTAATTTTAAACTCAGCATATGCACTTTAGACTAAAGCTGTGAGCAAATTCAGCTCTGATTACATTAGGTCCCAAATATATAGAGACCCCGCTTACTTAGAAAACCGGTAATTTTGAATACACTAACGTAATACCGGAGTGTCACTTACTGACTTTATAACAATCCTACTACATCTACACTAGGAATAAGTACCCTGGAGTAATACTTAATTGTAACACAGGGGATATTCCTATAGTGCACCAAACACACTGACCAGATACGGGTACTACTGTTCACAACAACTGCCCAACTCTCCTATACTTAAGTGAACTATACTCAATATAATTTGCAGTATCGATCTAAAAAAACGGCGGTATTACAACAGGGGCTATACAAAGGCAAAATATTCTGAACTATATCCTGATACTACAAGTGTGACTTTACAAACAGCCTCCCACTGGGTTAGGTGGTAATTTGTTGCTTATTGAGATTAGTAGTATTAATAAATAAAGCACAAACACAGTGCAATACTATAACGAATCTACTAACAAAATAGAATTGAATTATATACAAAGTGACATGTGTCAGTTTGTAACATTATCAGGAAAGCAATAAATGTAACAATCAGACCACTTTAGCACCTATATAGAGTGTTACAAGATTCTTATCTTGCTAATCTTTATCTGGTCTTCCCTTTGCCGGTTGTGTTACCAGAAGCAAAGCAGTTCATACGATACTGCAATCAGAGTCTGCTCACAATACAGAATATCTAGTACCCAGTACAGGGTATACACATGAGTATTTCTACCATATTACTAAGTGCACATTTACTATTTTCAAGTTCATTAGTGTATGCAATGTGCATCCCAATATATTAATTTAGGACTCCATCAATTTTCAGTGTATACTCATTTAGGTGTGTTATGACAATTGTAGGACATTTCAGAGCATCATATTTATGTTCTAGACTCTGACATCATTGTACCCAAAAAGTACATTATAATTGGGGTTCTCTATATATTAGTATCTTCACTCACCCCCAAGATACGTGAGGATTTCATCCTAATAGGGGGTCTGTAATTTGAAAGTGATACAATCCCACAACCTAGGGCTGTATCACTAATTATTATAAACGAATATATTCATTCACCCCCTCCTCAAGTGAACATAACTTGGAGAGCATACCACATACTGGTCAGACTATTCTCCTTGGAGTTGCATTCTCCCATGTTCACACTGGTTGGAATTTTAATACCCTTTTCTTTTTCATTTTTATTATTGTACCAATAAAAGTTAAGTTTTAAATCGCCCTTTCCTGGGCCCCTACCTAGGTATCTATGGCCATTTATCCTTTATTTGCTGTTGAGGGCTAATAAGTACACTCTTTCAATTGCTGTTTGCAATTGATTTTTCAAATTAACAGACAGGGTGGGAAATTATAGACACATATAATTATTAAACAGTGATGTAAAGATCTATGGCAAACTTTTGACCAGTAGACTTAACCTTTTCTTACTAAAAATTATCAACAAAGACCAAGTGGGATTTATAGTTAGTAGAGAGGCAAGAGATAATACAACAAGAGCAATCCACTTAATTGATTATGTTCATACACATACCAGCAGTTATAATCTCCACGGACGCGGAAAAAGCATTTGACCACGTTCGTTGGGGATTTCTACGTCCTTTATTGGAGGTGTTTGGAATGGGGAAGGAGTTTGTTGCTAGGATATTTGCATTGTATGAGTTTCCCACTGCGCTAATAAGAATTAACGGATCTCTCTCCCACTCATTCTCCATCTCTAATGGTGCGAGGCAGGGATGCTCCTTATCTCCTTTATTTGCTTGTGCAATTGAAACTTTAGCAAGTAGAATACGTATTGATCCACTAATTTCAGGTATCCATATAGCAAATTTGGAATATAAAATAATGTTATATGCAGACAATATCTTATTTACACTGACAAAACCAAGTAGTTCCATACCACCTATAATCAATATATTAGAGAAATTTGATTCTGCAGCTAAATTTCTAATAAATCAAACCAAGTCAGAAATTCTTAATATCACTACACCTTGAGATGACCTACAACTCCTTAGACAAATAAATCCATTTAAATAGCAGGACAAGACACATATAATTAACCCCAAAAACACAGGACTTGTTTCAAACCAATTATTTCCCCCTCCAATGACAAATAATAACCGATCTCTCATCCTGGAGATCTTCAAATCACACATCGACTTCTTTATGTGGTGCAAACACTTCCTATACCCTTGCCATCTAACTATATACAATCCTTGCAGACTAAAATATTTGAGTTTATTTGGGATAAAAAAACTATTAATAATTAATAAAGCCATTATGTGTTCCCCAATTTCCTCAGAGGGTTTAGGTGTCCCAGATCTCTTAAAATATAGGCAAGCTATTTTTATGCGAAGAATAATGGATTGGTTTGTTAACCTCGAAAATAAATCATGGGTTAAAATAGAGCATGGATTTGCTGGGGTTATGCACTTGGGCTCCTGGTGTTGGATTCCCAACCGAGGGACAGTAAGAGAAACCACCAACAACTTATATGTGAAACATTCCAAGTATGGGACAGAGTTTTGCTGAGACATCCACATATATCCTCCAGTACTCACCTCTCACACCTCTTATCGACAATGGGTAATTTTCCCCAGGTACAGCTTGATTAAAACAACAAATAAAATATACACATAGAACACTAATGATCTATCACATTGGGTGTGAAGAACGCCTGTACACAATCGCTAATCTAATAGATAAAGGCTATGGTTTTTTTTTCTCTATCTCGATTCTGTATCACCAATGTACATATCGATAGAACTCTGATAGGAGAAATCTTCTAAGACCTTTTACAAACTTTGAGAAAATGTGTATATCATCAAAACCCATGAAACGCTGTCTCTCATTGAACTACACATTGCTCCAACAGCCTGCCCCAGGGTACCTTACTATGTTGACAGGTGGATAGGTGAGTTGAAAGTTGATATATCATATATAGATGCCCAAAAAATATTTTATAATATTGCAAAATCATCCATTTCGGATAGAATAGTAGAACTCAATTTTAAAATATTGCCACGGTGGTATTTAACTCCAGTAAGACTTCACAAACTTTATAAAACTCAAAATGACAAATGCTGGAGATGCGAGAACACCCAAGGCACAATGTCACATATATGGTGGTCCTGTCCAAAGATTGTACCCATATGGGAACTGGAAGTCAGGGAGTCATCAAAAGTATTAGAAATCCCACTATACTTAGATCCCTGGATGTGGTTTTTCTACAACACGCCCAAAAGATTTACAACGGCACAAAAAAAATGTTTAATATATTAACCAATAGCTTAAAGTCATTGTTAGCTCTGAGGTGGAAGTCATCTGAGATTCCAAATGAGGCACAATGGTTGCACAAGTGTCATGAAATCTTAAAAATTGAAAATTTAAAAGTTGTTATTTAAGTCAAAATTCTCCCTATCTGTTTATCCCAATATATGATTAAATGTACCCCATTAACAGAACAAAATGTTTGTATGTTACTTGTTAGACTTATAAATATCTCTTCGCAAATTTGTCTTCAATCTGAAATTATGGATTACAGATGGACTATATAACCTTTCATATGAGACACTTGAACTTCAAAAATAAAAAGACAGGAGACTGCTTCTGTAATGCTCTAACTTACTGCCCCTTTAAGTATGGCCCTCCTCCTTCAGCCTATTTAAGCCAGCACTTCCTCTAACACTCTGCTTAGGTATCTTCAATTGCAGAGAATTTCCTTCCTGTGCAACTTACTGAAGCCAATCAACTACAGACTGCTGTTGCTCCTCAGTCTGTATCAGCTGCTAACTTACAGGAGCTGCAGCCTTTTTCACTGCTTCTGGATTCACTTTCAGTTTCTCTATAACAGCAGGACACTCCACACTGAAGCTGCATTGTTCCTCTCCTGCTGTCTGGAAAAGCCTTTAACCTTAACTACTGAATTACTGCTGGCAATCACTGCTCTAATGAACTCCTATACAGGACTGCATTCCTTCCATAAGATAAGTTGTTTCCCTTACAATCTATACTTATGTGTGCTGCTCATTAACTCTCACAAAGTCTGTGCTTGCTATAATATGTAATACAACAAATCTTACTAGTTCTTTTTGCTAACAGCACACACACTAATCATCAACTTGTTATAACCTGTTGCTTAAATGGACTGCAATTAACAAACTTTGTCTCTAACTGTTATTGATGAACTACTAATCTAAAACAGAGATTGTTTGTTTATTTTTCCATTAATCTCAAGGCAGCCCCTGTGTTCAGATAATGTTTTCACATCTACCCACAACATTAGTATCAGCTGCTAGCCAGCTAACCCTTAATTAACCAACTATTGCTAGCAGTCTTGCCTGTTCTCTCAGACTCAGACTGCTACTGATAGTTAAATCAAATTGCAGTTTCCTATGGTGTGGCCTCTTGTCAATGATTCCACTCTAACAACAACTGCTAACAAACTCTGATATGACAGCTTCATATTTAAAGAAACTTTATTTATTTCTAATGACACAGTGTGTCAACGGATCATCATCAATTACTGTTGGGAATATCACTCCTGGCCAGCAGGAGGAGGCAAAGAGCACCACAGCAAAGCTGTTAAGAATCACTGCCCTTCTAACAAACCCAAGTCATTCTCTTTGCCTGCGGTGTAAGGAGGAGGTGAAGTTTCGGTGTCTGATCTACAATCAAGATTTTATTATTTTAAAGCAGAGTAGGTTTGCTCTGATCTTTCCTAGGGTCTAGCCTTAGCCCACATCAGTCTCTTCAGTAGGGCAGTGGTGGCTTTTAAGCAATTGGGAACTTGTAGGGTACAATCCCCACTGCATTTTCTCAAACAGTTTGCTGCCCTATTTAGATAGCCTGAGTAAGCTTACTCAGTCTTTCTTTTTTTCCACAGGTCCATGTAAGGAAAGGCACCCTCTCAAACCAGGTGAGCTGTCCTGCTGCCGGACAGATGAATATTAAGGTAAGTGCCAATTACATTTTTCTATGGAGAGGGAAAAATCTGGCACTTATACAGCTGAGAAGCTGCAGGATGACAATTTTTATTACTCTGACAGGCTGGGGAGCAGTGTACAGGGTAATATAATGGCAGTTTGTAGGCACTGTAGATGTGAGGAGTTTTCTTTATTTATTGATAGCTCAGTCGAGGTCTTTGGATCCGGTTTAGTCCGGACTGAGACCTCTCAGATTGGGGGTTATTATATGCATGGCCATACATTATGTTAAAAGCCTTTTATTACTTCAGCCGCCGGGACCACCCCTCATGAGAAGGCAGTTCCGCTCTGAGGCGGCAGTGATTTTCGCGCTATTTTTCGCTTCCTGAATTCTGGAGTGAGATGCGCATGTTGTAGCGGCAGCTCTGCTGTTTAGGAGGTGTCTCGCTACTTGCCGTTTTCTTCATTAGTGCTTTGAGATCCGGAGTGAAAATTGGTTTGTTTTCTAATTCATATGACTGCAGGACAGGTAGGCACCTCAGCATAATAGCTGAGGTGTAGAGGGTTGCCTGGGGTCAGTTTCTGTTCCGTTCAGTGTTAAAAATACAAATAATTAAAGGAACAGTAACTTTTTTTTTTTTAAATTTTTAAAATCATCTTTATTGATCATAAGTACGAGATATATAGATACAGACAACGGTACACTTACCTTAAATATATACACGCTACAAATCATACTTTCGTTTGCTAGAACAGTTTCGATTAGAGATGGTTTCTTGAACAGCAATAAAACATATATCATGAAAATAACAATAACAAACAAAAACAATACTGATTGCTGATGTCTACTTTTTCTCTGAAAAACCATATATTTATCATAGTGTACTTAACATGTGTAGTTTATCCTTCTACATTTGAGAAACCACTCGGGCTATAACTGTTTATGTATATAACACTATATACTTGAAATTAAGTTCAAGTATCTTAGGTGACGTAGAGGATTTTCTAGTGTATTGAAATATTAATCGCCAATCGTTATTGCTAAGTGTACCACCTAGGTCCCCATGCCAGTGGTTGGTGTATGCGGGTAAGTCAGTCTTCAGGTGTGTCTGTAATATGCTGCGCATTTTTGAGAGCATGTGGGACATCGGTGCGCTGGTAGAGCAAGCCTTTTCAAACTGAGTTTTTTGTCTCAAGAAATCTGCCTTGTACGGCGTTGTGTTTACGAAATGTGTGAGTTGCATGTATTTCAGCCAAGGGTGATAGGCGCCATGTGCTACCTCTTTAATTTCCTCCCTGTTCAAAAGTTTGCCTTCTCGCAGAAATTCTCCCAAGGGAGTAGTATATCCCCATTCTGTCAGTCTCTGATAGTTTTTATCTAACCCTCCTGTTCAGCATTCAATGGTATATGAAAAAGCGGAGATCTAGGCCCGGATATATCACTTCTTTTGCTTATAATTGTGTCCCATTCATCAAAGAAAAGCTGGTGTATCGGGAGTGTTGTGCATTGTGGGAGTCTCAAAGATTTGGAAACCCAGCAGAGGGTACCTACTGTGGGGACTTTTAGTATCTGGTAGTCGATTGCTATCCAAGCTTTATGTTGTGATGTATTATGCCAATCAAACACCCTTTGAAGCATTATCGCATCTAAATACAGTTTTATGTTCGGTAAACCCAGACCACCTGTTATAGTCGGTCTGTACATTGTGGCTTTGTTTACACGATCCCCAGACAAACCTGTTTATATAGCTCTGAAGTTGAAAAGAGAACCATCTAGGTAGGGCAACAGGCAGAGCCTGTAGTACATAACAAATTTTTTGGAAGAGTTGTCATTTTTATGCATTGGATTCTGCCCCACCATGAGATAGGTTTTGTTGCCCATGTGTTTAGGTCTCTTTGTGTCGTTAACATCAAAGTTTCATAATTCTTTTTAAAAAGTGTTTTGGGATTTGGGGACAGATAAATACCAAGATATTTGAGAAAGTCAGATTGAAGTTTCAATGGGCAGATCTCTGAGAGCTTTGCAAATGCTTTCTGATCTAGAGAAATATTTAATAACTCCAATTTTGCTGTGTTCACTGCAAAATTGGAATATCTTCCAAATTTATCTAATTCTTGCATGATTACACTTTTTAAAACTGTGGGCCAATTTCGATTCCCTTTATGGATTGATTGTTTCGAATATGTGCTGCCATTACTTCCATAGTCAGGATGAACAGCAATGGAGACAAGGGGCAGCCCTGCCGTGTTCCATTACCAATTTTGAATGGGTGCGAAAGAATTACCATTCGCTTTAACCCTCGCAATGGGGTGGGCATATAGGCTGAAAATTCTATGGAGCATGCAGGGTCCTATCCCTATTTCTATCAGTTTCATTTCATTGAGGAATTGCCAGTCAAGCCTATCGAAAGCCTTCTAGGCATCAGTCGCCAAGAAGAATGACAGTATTTTGTGATGTTTGGCATATGACATGAGGGTAAGGGCTCTTATCGTATTATCCCTTACTTCTCTATGGGGAATAAACCCGACCTGGTCGGTGTGAACTATATCCTTAAGTAATCTATTCAATCTCTTAGCTAGAATCTTACCTAATATTTTTAGGTCTGTATTCAGTCATGATATAGGCCTGTAGCTTTTGGGGTCTGTGGGAGTTTTGTCTTGCTTTAAGATGACTGAAATATGGGCCTGTTGCATCTCTACTGGCAAGGGGCCTCCCTCGTCAATGGTTTGAAACAAGTTTAGAAGGTGTGGTGCTAAAGAGGATCTGGGCCTGGGCTCTTCCCTGAGGGCAGATCTGCAATGACTGAAAGGATTTCTTGTAGTGAAATGGGCGCCTCAAACTCTTCCTTTAACGATGTCTGAATTTTCGGTAAATTAGCCTCTTTTATATAATTTTGCAGGTTAATTAATTTGTTTGGGGATTTGTCTGTCTGCAGGTTATTTAACTCTGAGTAGTATATCCCGAATTGATCTGCAATGTCTTTGCTATCTATCAAATGTTGTCCTAGTGGTGATATCAACTTACTAATATAGGATTTCACATTTTGTTTGTTGAGAAGTCTAGCTAATCGAGGCCCTGATCTGTTACCTTCAAAAAAGTAGATTTTTCTCAATGCTAGTGCTTTCCTCTGAGCTTCCTTGAATAAAATGTTGTTAATATCCTGTCTTACTTTGGTGATGTATGCTAAGAGTGTTTTATCCGATGGTTTGAACAGTAACTTTTTGTTTAATATTATTTTTAAACAAAATAAAGCCTTTATTATTGTTTTTCATTTTATTGTCTTTTTTGCACCTTCTTTGACAATTATTAAAAATGGATCAGGAGGCCTTGCAGAAAACATTCTGCAAGGCCTCCTGATTCATTTTTACTGATTGTCCAAGAAGGTGCAAAAAAGACAGCCTATATTTTGATGCTCAGGGGGAACCCCCAGTACCCTTTTGTTCCTCATGTATTGAACATTAGCTTATAGGAATATACTTTTTGATCCTGAGCCATCATTAACTAAGGCGGATGCTGTTCAGGTGTCTCCTGTTTCAGATGTGCCGAAGCTTTCTCCTCAAGCGTCCCAATCTTTTTTGTCTACACATGCAGTGCCCTGCTTTTCCTCTCACGCTCTGATTGGAGTTACTTTGCAAGACATTGCTACCCAAATACCCTCTGCAGTATTTGAGGAGCTGTCTGCTTTTCGCATGCTGCAGGGAAAGCGCAAAAGGAAATTTAAAGAATCAGTTAGTAAGGTTTCTGATCCAGTTGCGGCTACTCTGGGTGTTTCCTCTCAGAAGTCTGAGGAGAAAGACACTTTGGTAGCATCTGAGGGTGAAATCTCAGACTCAGGCAGTGTAATTCCTTCCTCTGATGCTGAAGTTGAATCTTTCAGATTTAAGCTGGAACACCTCTGCCTGTTACTTAAGAAGGTTTTGGCTACCTTGGACGACTCTGATACGACTAACAACCCTAAGAAGTCTAGTAAGCTGAACAAGTACTTTGATGTTCCCTCTGCAGTGGAGGTATTTCCTGTATCAGATCGTGCTACAGAGATTATTGCACCGGAGTGGGAGAGACCTGGAATTCCTTTTTCTCCATCTCCAATTTTCAAGAAAATGTTTCCAATAGCTGACTCCATTAAGGAGTCATGGCAGATGGTCCCTAAGGTGGAGGGGGCGATCTCCACTTTAGCTAAGAGGACCACTATTCCCATAGATGATAGTTGTTCTTTTAAGGATCCAATGGATAAGAAGTTGGAGGCATTGCTAAAGAAAATGTATGTTCACCAGGGTCTCCAATGGCAACCTGCGGTGTCTATTGCCACTGTCACAAGTGCAGCAGCATACTGGTTTAATGCCTTGTCTGATTCTATTCAGAGACATACTCCTCTTGAGGAGATCCAGGACAGGATTAAGGCTCTTAAGTTAGCCAATTCCATTATCACGGATGCTTGTTTACAGGTCATCAAGTTGGGAGCAAAAATGTCTGGTTTTGCGGTCCTAGCTCGCCTTATGGTTAAAATCCTGGTCTGCGGATGTTTCATCTAAGTCCAAGCTCCTGGCGATCCCCTACAAGGGTAAGACCTTGTTTGGACCTGGCTTGGCTGAAATAATTTCATAAGGGTCATCAGAATAATTTTTGTTCCTTTCGTAACTTCAGAGGTAAACCCTCCCCTTCTGCCTCTAAGCAAGAAGAATCCAAGCCTTCCTGGAAACCAAGCCAGTCTTGAAACAAAGGGAAGCAGTCTAAGAAACTTGCAACTGAATCCAAGTCTGCATGAAGGGTCGGCCCTGATCCAGGAGTGGATCTAGTAGGGGCAGACTTTCTTTATTCACTCAAGTCTGGATATGGATGTCCCAGATCACTGGGCGGTGGACATCGTATCCCAGGGGTACAAATTAAAAATTAAAATTCAAGACTTTTTCTCCCAGAGGCAGGTTTCTTCTCTCAAGATTATCTGTAGACCAGATAAAGAGAGAAGCGTTCTAAAACTGTGTCCAGGACCTGTCTGCCTTGGGAGTGATAGTTCCAGTTCCAATGCAGGAACAGGGTCTGGGATTCTACTCCATTGTATTTGTGGTTCTCAAAAAGGAGGGAGCTTTCAGACAAATTTTAGATCTGAAATGTCTAAACAAGTTCCTCAGAGTTCCTCAAAGTTCCATCCTTCAAGATGGAAACTATACGTTACATTCTTCCCTTGGTCCAAGAGGTTCAGTTCATGACAACCATAGACCTAAAGGATGCGTACCTTCATGTTCCTATTCACAAGGATAATCACAAATTTCTGAGGTTCGCCTTCTTGGACAATTATTTTCAGTTTGTGGCTCTGTCATTTGGCCTTGCCACAGCTCCCATAATTTTCTCAAAGGTTCTGGGGGCTCTATTGGCAGTGATCTGGTCTCGGGTCATTGCAGTGGCGCCCTATCTGGACGGCATTCTGGTTCAGGCGTCGTCTTTTCAACAAGCAAACTTTCATACGAAGATCTTGTTGTCTTTTCTTCGTTCCCACGGATGGAAGGTGAATCTGGGAAAAAGTTCCTTGATTCCGGCTACAAGGATAGTTTTCTTGGGGACCATAATAGATTCCCTATCGATGAAGATATTTCTGATAGAGGTCAGAAAACCAAGATTTGACTCTTGCATTGCCCTTCAGTCCTCCTCTCGGCCGTCTGTGGCTCAATGCATGGAGGTAATTGGTCTGAAGGTAGCTTCCATGGACATCATCCCATTTTCTTGTTTCCATCTAAGGGCTCTGCAGTTGTGCATGCTAAGACATTGGAACGGGGACTATGCAGATCTGTCTCCTCGAATAGATCTGAGTCAGGTGACAACAGATTCTCTTCCATGGTGATTGTCTCAGGAACACCTCTCCCAGGGAACCTGCTTCCACAGACCTACCTGGGTGATTGTAACCAATGATGCCAGCCTACTGGGTTGGGGAGCAGTTTGGGGCTCGTTAAAGGCTCAGGGTCTATGGACTTGGTAGGAGTCAGTTCTCCCCATAAACATCCTAGAGTTGAGAGCAATCTTCAATGCTCCAGTGGCCTGGCCTCAGCTTTAGCCCGGTTTATCAGGTTGCATTCGGACAATATAGCATTGGTGGCTTACAGAACTCGGAGTCACTTGGCCATGTCAGAGATGACCAAAATTATTCAGTGGGCGGAAACCCACAACTGCTGTCTATCTGCGATCCACATTCCAGGGGTAGACAATTGGGAAGCGGATTTTCTGAGCAGACAGACTTTTCATCCCGGGGAGTGGATCTCATGGCATATTGGCAGAATGCTAAGCCCCAGAAATACGGTTCGAGATCAAGGGATCCACAGGCCATCCTGATAGATGCTTTGGTGGTCCCTTGGAATTTCAGTCTAGCATACCTGTTTCCTCCGCTCTCTCTCCTTCCACGAGTCATTGCTCGGATCAAGCAGGAGAGAGCGTCAGTGATTCTCATAGCATCGGCGTGGCCTCGCAGGATCTGGTATGCAGATGTAGCAGAAATATCATCTCTTCCACCTTGGAGACTACCTCTGAGGAAGGACCTCCTACTTCAGGGTCCCTTCCTTCATCCAAATCTCACTTCTCTGAAGCGGACTGCTTGGAGATTGAACACTTAATTTTATCTAAGCATGGGTTCTCAGAATCGGTCATTGAGACTTTGATCCAGGCTTGTAAGCCTGTGGCAAGAAATATTTACCATAAAATATGGTGTAAATACCTATATTGGTGTGAATCCAGAGGCTACTCTTGGAGTAGAGTCAGGATTCCTAGGAGGGCCTGGAGAAGGGATTGTCAGCAATTGCTCTGAAGGGTCAGATTTCTGCCTTGTCTATTTTGTTGCATACGCGTCTGGTGGATGTGCCAGACGTGCAATCCTTCTGTCAGGCCTTGGTCAGCATCAGGCCTGTGTTTAAACCTGTTACTCCTCCCTGGAGTTTAAATCTTGTTCTTAAAGTTTTACAGCAGGCTCCGTTTAAGCCTATGCATTCCTTAGATATTAAGATGTTATCTTGGAAGATTTTGTTTCTTGTTGCCATTTCTTCTGCTCATAGAGTCGCTGAACTCTCGGCATTGCGGTGTGATTTCCCTTATCTTTCTTTCTGATAAGGTGGTTCTGCGTACTAAGTTAGGTTTCCTTTCTAAAGTTGTTTCGGATAGGAATATTAATCAGGAAATTGGTGTTCTTTCTTTGTGTCCTAATCCTTCTTCTCATAAGTAGCGTTTGCTGCACAACCTAGATGTGGTGCATGCTCTGAAATTCTACTTGCAGGTGACTAAGGACTTTCACCAGTCTTCGGCTTTGTTTGTCTGTTTCTCTTGGAAACGCAAGGGTCAGAAAGCTACAGCTACTTCTCTTTCGCTCTGGCTGAAGAGTATAATTCATTTGGCCTATGAAACTGCTGGACAGCATCCTCCTGAGAGAATCATGGCTCATTCCATGAGGGCTGTTTCTTCTTCCTGGGCTTTCAAAAATAAAGCTTCTGTGGAACAAATTTGCAAGGCTGCAACTTGGTCCTCTTTGCATACTTTTTCTAAACTTTATAAATTTGATACTTTTGCTTCGGCTAAGGCTTCTTTTGGGAGAAAGGTTCTTCAAGCAGTGGTGCCTTTGGTTTAGGTTGCCTGTCTTGTCCCTCCCTTATCATCTGTGTCCTCTAGCTTGGGTATTGATTCCAAACAGTAATTGATGATGATCCGTGGACTCACCGTGTCATTAGAAAGAAAACTAAATGTATGCTTAACTGATAAATTTATTTATTTCTTGACACGGTGAGTCCATGGCCCGCCCTGTTTTTTTCAGACAGTTATTGTTATATAAACCTCAGGCACCTCTGCACCTTGTGTTGTTTCCTTTTCTCCTTTCCTTCGGTCGAATGACTGGGGTTTGTGGGAAGGGAAGTGATACTTAACAGCTTTGCTGTGGTGCTCTTTGCCTCCTCCTGCTGGCCAGGAGTGATATTCCCAACAGTAATTAATGATGATCTGTGGATTCACCATGTCAAAAAATAAATAAATTTATCAGGTAAGCATAAATTTCATTTTGTATAACAAAAAAAAACATATTGAATTTTTGTGTTCAATCTTGGCATAACGGTATGTCAATAGAACAACTGGTCAATAAAATAAAATAAAAATACGTAAACCGACTGTTTCCCACAATTTGAGTGTTAACCACAGAGTTACCATTTTACCTTTTAATTATATTGTTTTTTTATACGTTTTTTAATAAATCATTGTAAGAATTGAGGTCTTCCGGTGGGTTTATCAATACGCTTCTATATTTTAATTTTGTAACAGTGATGGTTTTATGTTCACTTTTTAATTTTTTGAGTATATTTATAGTTTTTTGATATCCATAGAGCTTTATAATTGTGTTAGAACCTTGTTTTATATTATCTGTTTCACAAACAAATGGCCAATTTAATTCGCCCTGTTATTAGACCCATTTCTCCCCTTTGAATTTGAATCTGGTTCTTTCTGTTCTGCAAGGTCCCCCATTTGAATCTATGCACTCCTTGTACCTTACCGATAAATTTCTTTCTTTCGGGATGAGGAGAGTCCATAGAACCCACCCACATTTTTACTAGATGTGTTATAGTTCTTATTTGCACCTCTTAACCCTGCTTTCTGTCTTTCCTAACTTTTCTATCCCTCTCCTCTGCTCGGCTATACGTAAACTGAGTGGGAAATGGAGGTGGGAGGGATTAAAGCTCTTGTGAGGGTTATTGACTTCCTCCTAGTGGCAGGAAATATATTCCAGAACACAGACAATAATAACTTATCTCAAAACTTAAAAATTCACAATTTGCCAAGATTACATATGATACCATGGATCCATAACCACTGCTGAGACTTCCACAACATCCCTGGAGAAGGAAACCAGCACCCCGAATAGAGCAGTGACCTCAATGATAAAACGTGATTACGACTGTAAACTGCTTAAGTACTTTTCTATTGAATCACCATTCAGAATCAGAGGATTGCTTATAATTTGAAACATTGGCTATAACTTGTTGTTAAAAGATAAATGATCGGTGGGGGGCGTGTCTGGGCTAGGACCCAAGATGGCCACTAAACTGGGAGCTTTGTATCCAGATTTACAATCCGCCTTATCTGACAATTGTGAAACCATCCAGCCTGAAATTGTGCCCTAAGATGTAACTAAGGATACCCTGAGCTGGATAATATACAAATTGAGCATATCAGAACTTCCCAGACTGGACTGCTGGGCTCTTTTGGCAGCTCTGGCAGAGAGAGAGCTCAGCACCCCCACCGGGAAACCGGGTAAGCAGTGTAAATCAATTCTACCTGCGTTGAGAGCTGATCTAAAGCTCTTTTACACTTTTCTTTGATTATGGGGGAACTTCTATTACGCCAGGTACAGCCTTTATTTGCTGAATTTGACCCGCAACTGCACAGCCGATTTGACAGATTGGTGGCTCTGGCAGGAGCTCAGAATACTAAATAGGATGACAAATCCAATATGGCCGGGAGGAGTGGTTGCTCCCTGCAGCATGGCTGCAGACGACCCAGTGCTATGAGTCTCCGCACATTCAGCATATGAAGCAAGCAGGCATGAGCCCATTAGCAGCTGAGCCCAGGGACACCAGACCAGATTTTGAGCTAGGCGCAGCTCAGGTTGTCTTCTCTCAGAGAGAACTACTGCGCTTCCACACTGACCAGGAAACCGGGTCGAGAGCTGCTGGAAGGATAGCTCAGTCACAGGATGGTGATTATGCGAACCCTGTTGTTGACATGGAGAGCTCTGTGCTCATTCAGGTTGTCTTTGGGGCACTTACTGGAGAGAACCCTGGTGCGAGAACACATTGGCAAATGTTGCAGGGGGTCCCGAGAGGGAGAACAGATTCTGCTATGCTTCTCCTACTGAAGGGATTGGGACTTTGTAGATTCTTTAGAGCCGGTATTGGCTAGATTTATTTTCCTCGTTGTTGGGCTCTGGAATAAGTATACTTCTGAAATCATGGCCGACACTAAATGTTCACAGTTAGCAATTTGCCTGGTCCGTTTCTATATGAATATAAGAGGCGTGCTTATATGTACTTTTGTTTTTTTATATGTTCCCCACATATGTTAAATTAAAAAATGCTATGAGCATAGACCAAGGCTGCCTATATTGGGAAGTGTGTATTTAGAGCAGCGTAATGATGTGAATTATAGATATGTATCAGTGTTCTATATATTCTTGTGAACATTATTGTTTCGCTTTACATATTATTGCTGTTCTGTTCGTATGCCTGTACCTGCACAACTAGAACTTGTGTATTAGGATTATTGGCTGTATTATATTGCTAAATCTGTACACTACAATTTATGTATTGAATATTTGTGTCTCGCTGTGCTACAGTTGTTTTAGTATATTTCCTTAGCTTCAATATAACTCCAACCCCAATATAACAATGGAAACCCCTCCTGGGCCTATAGCCATTGGCTGACATTTTAGTGAGCTGTTGGAAATAGTAGCTTTCCCTATTGAGTCTTTGTACTCCACAGATTTTTTTTAATTTTGTGACAGCCTTAGGTGCCGTCTGCGGCTGAGATAGTATGAATAATATGTTTTTGCACCAGCTCCAAAAAAAATTCTGAAATACCTAGAGATCCTATGTAGAGTGTCACTGCTCCCTAGGGCCCTATTATTTATTATCTATTACATCCATCCACGGATTCAGGTACATGTGAAACTCGCAAAATGTTTCTAGAGAAGGTGGCATTCACTGCAACAGCATATATACAAAGCTTTAAAATGTGATATTCTATAGTATCTAGTAGTCCAACCGTGGCCTATATAATCTAAAAGCGCTATTTGCGTACATAACAGCTTTTACATATCTCTAAAGGCCCAATGATGGACTAAGCAATATCCCCCCCCCCCTTCTATTGAGTGACATTAACATGTTTAGAAGTTCAGGAATGTTTTTTTTAGCTGTCTGGGGGATATATATGTATGTATGTATGTATTTTTTCTTGTGTTGCATTGTTTAGTTTTCTTTTCTGTTGTGAATACTATGGACATAGCCTACTTTTTCCTAAGTTAGAATCTCTATACGGAAACTAGGCCTCATAATTAGCGCATGTTAATTTAGAAATTAGTTGTCCAATTGAAAATTTGTATATGTTAAAAGAGGTGCTGCTCATGGCCAGGTAGCTTCCCTTAGTGTTGAGGGTCTAATATTGCCTATGATTGCTAGGACATACCTTCTGTATTAGATGCATAAGTACCGAAATATGTCGATAGGTGTGTTGCCATGATAATTGTAGAATTTTGTTTTGTATGTCATTGCTACCTCAATAAAAACCATTTTAAAAAAAAAAGATTGGGGCGGAGCCTGGCTGATCAGGGAGATGGCCGTGTGACGGGAGAGCTCCTAGGCCCATGTCCTTTCAAACCCTAGTATGAACTAAGCAACACCTTTATTTTATGTAAATTGTTACCCCCTTGGCAATCAGAACCCGTGTCCACTTGAGACAGACTGGTGAGCAGTAACAGGCAGCAACTATCTAGCCCGCACAGAAATCTCGGCCCAGGTGTATGCATCAAGCACTCACGTGCGCATGGAGGACAACTGTTACAGCAGGTGACACGCGGGGAAACAAACAAAAAAGAGTACAGCTCCCGCAGTTGCGGTTAGACCGGTGACCGAGAGGTGCCCGGGTACTGAGCAACAGTGACGATCAGTGGAGCGGCTTAAGAGCAGGTAATCTGGACTACTCTTGAATAAAGGGGGAGGCACTCCAGATGTTGCAACACACAGAGCGGAGTGCTGCGGCAGGGCCAGCAGGTCTCACACGCCCGAGGGAAAAAACAAAAAATTAAAAGTGTTATAAGGCAGAAGAGGGACACGCTCACTATATATAAGCACGGCTTAGAGGTGCATTACAATAATTAGAGCGTCTCTACACCCCCTGAAACAGAAGATGCCATCAATTTCATAGGCATACATGCAAAACCCTTAGCTGGCCATTATTAGTGTTATAGACACACAGTCACAAAAACACAGAACACTGAGAAAGGTCAAGGGCATTGAAATATAGCAGGCACTCAGGGCCTGGTGATACAAGGGACTTAAAAACCACATAAGTTGATAGCAGCCTCATCATAAAGGCAAAGCAGAGCAGGAACCTAGTTGGTAACCCTCAGAACTCAGAAAAATACACATTTCAGGTTGGTGAGAGCTGGTAGCATGCCCAGCCGCAGACTTAACAGAGTTGACAGCACCCCACGCGCCAAAACATTACAACAGTATCTGAGACCTGTAGACTCTCCTCCAGACACCCAACCAGAGACTACGGGGACAAACATGCCCAGGGATCAGACGACTGACTCAGGGGTAACCGCCTTACCGGCAGCAGGGCTCACAAAAGATGACCTATTACCCCTATGCACCAAGCAGGACCTTTAAAGAAATGATATCAGAGGTTAAAATCTGGTACAGAGAATTGAAAAAAGATGTCACCCGCGTAACACAAAGGGTTACTACATTGTAGGAGAGCCATAATACTATGGACACAGATATACAACACAAGATGTACGCCCAAGATGAAGCTATCCATCACCTGCTTGAGAAGGTGGAGGACCTTGATAACAGGGGGAGGAGAAACAATTTGAGAATACGTGGAATCCAAGAGTCCATTCATCCGGCTGCGCTAGAAGGCTGCTTACAGGCCTTGTTCAGAACAATCAAAGATGACAACAATGCCCCAAATTTGCAAATAGAAAGGGCGCACAGGGCTCTAAGAGCGAAGCCCCCTCCCAAGGCCCCCCCGAGGGATGTGATTCTTAAATTACTCAATTTCAAGGATAAAGAGGAGATTATGAAACACACCAGAGCGAAGCAAGAGATTACCCACGCGGGGAACCGCATTCAGGTTTTCCAGGACCTCAGCCCCACTACACTCCAGAAGCGGAGAGACCTCCAATACATCACCAGCGTTTTGCAGGAGCAGAAAATAACCTATAGATGGGGCTTCCCAGTATGTATAATAGCTACTAGAGGAAGCAATACAGCTGTCTTTAAGACAGCCTTACAGATAAAGATACACTCCCCAGATATGGACCAACCAATAGAAAAGAGCCATCCACAAAAGGAGCAGAGGACGCCACCGCTGTCAACAGGTTTAGCAGACAAACAAAGGGAGAGACCTGGACTTAAAGAGCAACAACCAGGGGACACAGAGTAGGGACTGATTGCAGATATGTAACACCAAAGGGGACATTGGTTATGTAACATGGATAACAGGTCGTATGCTAACTATGTCTATTTGTTTATTGTTTCACAGGGTTTGGGGACAGGGATACTGCCCTCACTATATTGCCTAGACTTGTATTGTTATATAGATATTTAGAATATTTTGTTGTTAACATTGTATTGCACTGTTTATAACTTACTTTTTCACATTCATTGCCACTGTTCAATATCATAGTAGAGATTGGCGCCAGGACACTGAGATCCGTAGTTTTTGTTACCTCCGACCGCTGTACACTCCTTACTCGATAGACACACATACGCAGTCAGAGGCTCCTCAGGGTCACACAGCTTAACAGAGAATACGAGAGACTTAGTCATTGCGCGGTCACTTTTAAACTCAGATACCAAGAGGGAAATACCCACAGTTAATAACCAAATTATGCAACAACATACAGAGGACACCGGGAAATGCACTATGCCGAGGTGCATTACATTAATGACTATTAACGCGAAAGGACTTAACAGTCCGGAAAAGCGATCCATAGCCTTTAATTATTTACACAGAGAATCAGGCGACATTTTATTTATGCAGGAAACGCATTTTAAAAAAGGGTAGAGAGCCGAAATTCATGAGCAATAAGTATAAAACCACATTCCTAGCATCAGGCAGTTCAAAGAAAGGAGGGGTGGGCATCTTCATAAGAAACAACGTCAGCTTCTGCCCGACCAATGTCATAAAGGACCCTAATGGCTCATATCTGGTAGTGGTGGGGCTGTTATTTGGCACACCAACCACATTAGTAAATATATACCTCCCAAACCAGGGACAACCGCTGGTATTCAAACAGGTCATGCAGTTGCTCCTAGAGCATTCAAAGGGGATATTACTTTTGGGAGGGGATCTTAACTTAACACTAGACCCAACTCTTGACACCTCATCAGGATATACCAGCACCCCTCAAAGGGTAATCAAAACAATACACACACAGTTGCATCAGCTCAAATTACATGATGTATGGTGGACAAAGAACCCACACAAGCGGGACTACACTTTCTACTCCCACCCCCACCATATCTACACCAGAATAGACTACCTAATCACGGATCAGATAGGATTGTCGAGAGTAGTAAACTTCACTATTCTGCCGATGACTTGGTCGGATCACGCCCCAGTTGCATGCAAATTGCTCTGGCCAAACCTGCCTGCGAAGCCATTCATATGGCCCTTAGATGAACACATGCTTAATAATTCACTGATTAAATCAGAGATTGACACAGCCATGGGGTTCTACTTTAGGGAGAATCCCGTGGGAGACACCTCAGCACTCACTGTTTGAGAGGCACACAAATGTGTGCTGCGGGGGGAATTCATCAGACTTAAGGCGAGAGAAACAAAGAACAATAGACAGTTTATTAATTCCACAACCTCCCAAATTAGGTATTGGGAAACTCAACTTAAGGTTAGTCCTGACTCCCCAGATATCTTAGAAAGACTGACAGCTGCTTGACAGGAACTGAACAATCACCTGATGAGGGAGTATCAGAGACAGGCAACCAGACTGCAACAGAAGTACTTTGACACTAACAATAAAATTGGTCCATCGTTGGCCAAGACACTCAAGAGAAAACAACTCGACACGCACATTTACTCGATGACTGACTCAGCAGGGCAAACGCACAGAGATAGTCTACAAATAGCAGAAACTTCCAGGCGGTATTATCAGGGACTATACAATATTCAGAATAACACTAGCCAGGTAGAAAGACGGATTCCTATCGGACATACAATTGAGTACTCTGAATAGGGAAGATAGTGAATCCTTGGACTCTCCTATCACACACGAAGAAATTAAGACTGCAATTAGAAACATGCCTAGTGGCAAAAGCCCAGGCCCTGACGGTCTCAGCATAAGGTATTACAAGACTTATATGCACCATTTGCTGTCTCCACTTTCAGCTTTATTCAATTCCATACTAAATGAAAGGGGATTTTCTGACAGTATGCTGATGGCACACATAACGGTATTACACAAGCCAGGTAAAAAACCAGACAGCCCAGAAAGCTACAGACCTATCTCCCTGTTGAATACTGACATTAAGATATTTGCAAAAATACTAGCCACTAGGATTAATAAATTCCTCCCGGACTTAATCCACCCGGATCAAGTAGGTTTTGTGCCTGGCCATGAGGCCTGGGATAATACCCTAAGAACATGCCAAATTATATCACACGCCAAATTGCAAGGCATCCCCATGGCTCTGATATCTACAGACGCTGAGAAACCATTTGATAGGGTGCACTGGGGCTTTCTCAAGTCTGTCCTACGAAAGATGCAATTTAGTGACACCTTTCTAAATTTGATCTTCATACTCTATCAGAATCCTACAGCACAGGTAAAGGTGAATGGCCTACTTTCAGATGGCTTTGCTATCAGAAACGGCACGAGGCAGGGCTGCCCTCTCTCCCCCATACTCTTCGCTATCACGATCGAAGCTTTAGCCCAAAAAATTCGGAAAGATGACCAAATAAAGGGAATTCAGGTAGCCTTTAATACTTATAAGATTGCAATGTACGCGGACGACGTACTGCTCACTCTGACCAACATAAGCACCTCCATAAGCAGAGCACTTAAGCTATTTTGTACATTTGGCGGAGTCTCAAACTTTCAATTAATTAACCTTTCGAAATCTGAGATCCTGAATATCTCTTATAATGCAAAAATATTTGACCAGACTCTACAGGGTTGCCCACTTAAAAAACAAGACACTAAGATGAAGTATTTAGGTATCTTTATTTCACCAGACCTACAGGTGGTACATGAGGCCAATTTAAAAAGCTGGAGACAGACTTGGTGGCAGACATGTCAAATTGGAAAAATAAACCCAGATCTTGGATGGGCAGCGTTAACGTGATAAAGATGAATGTGCTACCTAGGCTCTTATATTTGCTACAGACCACACCAATACCTTTACGGCCAGGTTATCTACTTAAAATACAGGGCATAATAGAACAATATATCTGGGGAAGAATTAGACCTAGAGTCAAGAAGACTACACTTTACTTGCCCAAAGACAGAGGCAGTGTTAATTTCGTCGACTAAAACTAGACTAAAATGACTATAAAACTAAAGAAATTCTGATGACTAAAATACTAAAACTAAAATGACATTTTAGTCAAAAGACTATGACTAAAACTAAATCAAAATGACATTTTAGTCAAAAGACTATGACTAAAACTAAATCAAAATTTGCTGACAAAAACATTTTATGCAAGTTGTTATAATCAATCCATATCTAATTACTGCTCTTTTGTAAAATTTACGAAACTTAATTTTATTAAATTTTAAGATAAATAAAGACATGTTATATACCACAACAGTTAAATCTGTATTGCATGTTCAAACCTTAATACCATACATAAAAACAGGTTAATAAACCTTTACTCCAGGAGTATATAATGAGTTTGGAAGTTCTAGAGCAGTGCTAATATCGTTGCCAAAACTTTTTCGAATCTGTGAACAATCAATTGATTCTTCCTATAGAAATAAGCATAACCCACAAGTATGGGTTTAAGTTATGCTGTGCCTGTGCTATCTGCAGAAACTTTTTGTTGTGTTGAGTTACTTGATACTTGTTTTAATTATTAACAGAGAACTGTTAAAGGTTTTATATTGGGTAATATGTTCAATTTAGCCAATACAGTTTACATTTTTTTTTTTTATATTTTAAAGTTGCACTTCTGTTTTTTTTATGAAACTTGGTTTTATTTAATTGTAAGTTTAATAAAGATGTTACATATTACAACGGCTAAATCTGTGTCTATATTGCATGTTTAAACCTTAATACCATAAATATTAACAGGTATTATGTTTACTCCTGGAGTGTGTAATCAGTTTGCAAATGATAGAGAAATGCTTAAATAACGCATTACACTTTAACTAAACCCCTTAGATTTTAGTTGACTAAAATCTACTGGGATTTAGTCGACTAAAATCTACTGAAAATTCAGTCGACTAAAACTAGACTAAAACTAAAACAATTAAGATGACTAAAATACGACTAAAACTAAAATGGCATTTTAGTCAAAAGACTAAAACTAAGACTAAATTGAAATTTGACGTCAAAATTAACACTGGACAGAGGTGGACTGGGCCTCCCTAACATAATTATATACAAACAAGCCATCACTCTACAAAAATTACTAGATTGATGTAGGAATGACCCCAACAAATTGTGGGTGCAGATAGACCGCTCAATATTAAGTTCAGGGAATGCTGGAGGGATGGCCTGGCTCTCGGTGAAGGACAGGCCTTTAGCTGCTTCTAAATACCCGCTGCTCATTGATTTTTTCACTAGATGGGATAGACTTCTAAATACATCTACAAACATATCCTCTCACATATCCCCCCTGACGCCCACATACCAGAATCCTGTAATGCCCTGGAACCATAGAGAAACAAACTCCAGTTCCAAAGTATTGTATAGGGAACGGACATTACTGGCATTGTTGGAGGGGAACAATCTAAAATTGCTTGACACGATAAAAGAAAATACCCCAGACATTAACATGAATTGGCTGGCCCATACACAACTCAGTCACTTTATAATGACACACAAGCAGAAGCATAACTTCTTCAGACAGTTGACACCCTTCGAGATCTTATGCACGCCGGACACCCCAACAGAGCACGCAATCTCACTGCTATACAAACTCCTTCTCACAGAGGACCCACAAACATTACCATCATATACTAGGGCTTGGGAGAAGGAACTGCGTATAGACATAGACACATTAGACTGGATCACTGCATTCCAGACTACAAAACGCGCATTGGTCTCAAGTAGGGTTCAAGAATCTGGTTACAAGTTTTTATCCAGATGGTACCTCACTCCTAATAGGTTAAAAAAGATATAAAAAATACAAAAGATCATTTCTGGTCAGAGGTGCTAGATCACGTCAGGATAGTCACGGGGAAATCATTACAAAACAGCCCACAAACACTTCTGTTCATTGCACTCCCCACTCTAGACAGTACAGCGAGTAAGGCATTGAGAATGGTTATGCTGAATAGCGCAAAGATGCTGATACCGAGGTACTGGAAAACTAAAACAATCCCAACGGTGGAGGAATGGAGAGGGCAGGTTAATTCTCTACTACACCTGGAAAGATACCATCACTTACAGAACGACACATTAGATGCACATGAAATAATGTTAATGCAGTGGAGGGAATGTATCGCCAACTGAGGCTGTTCTAGGACAGGATAATTACCTAAAAATTATATGGGCCATAAAGATAGGCACACATAGGGTACTGGGAGGGGTTAGGTATGGAGATGCGCAGCATTTCTCGGTGGCTCTTCATGTGATATGGTACCAAGTGTTCGTGTGGCCAAAAGTGTATGTTATGTTGCACACATCTTTTCTCTCATCAGCTATAGCCATATAAGATTGTATTGGTAGTCTCTGGACATATAACGCACTCACAGAAACGGACCCTCTGTGATCATTCAGACAAGCTGAATTGAACAGTTAAAAGACTTGAGGAGGGTGATGTTTAGTAGGTTGCAGGACTTTTTATTTTGTATACTTCATGTCTAAACTGACAGAATCAATATGTGGACACGTCTAGTTTGTGTCAATTGGACAGTTGTAAAAGCAAATGTTATTTTCTGTACTTATGTACTTATACTGGTTGTGCAATGTTCATTTATATTTGTTTATACTTAATAAAGCTTTGAAAATGTAAAAAAAAAAAAAGATCAATAATCAGCAGATACTTTTTTACAAGAATAGTTTCTATATATTCCTGATTGGGATTCCTTTCCCTGGTTGAAGATATTTTTAGACAAATATATATATATATTTTATTTTTTAAGGTGGATACTAATTTTACTTTACCAGCGCTCGTATATTAGTATGATTAATGGCATTTTAATGTATCGTACTCTTCCAACTTTTTATACATTAGATTATTTATTTCTAAGAATATAAGGGATTGTCAAATTGATCTTTTATTTTTAGTGGTTAATTCCTATTAGCTTTTATTAGCGCTACTTCCATTTGTTTATGTATGTGCAGGAAATATATCCCATATGATAAATTAGCGCTCCACTTGTAATCTAGCCCTAAATGTGCTATGCAATTAGTGTAAACAATATTATAATACCATCAGTTTTTTGTATAATCTGAATAAATTCTTTTGTATTTATTGATGGGAACAAAGTGAAAAAGGCATCAGCATGGCTTTTAAAATTACTGAGGAGAGATGGGAAACTGATATAACTGAAGCTTTTAAACCTGTTATCCAAATTAATGAAGAAAATATTGATACTGTCAGTAATGATGTTTTTACAGCATTTAAGGCATATAAGAAAAAGACAATACAGGAAATAAAGATCAAATGGGAATTAGCAAGTTTAGAAAATTATATTAAAGAAGTAATTACCAGAGAGTTTAGGATTAGACTGGATCCAGGTATAAACTTAAGGGGACACTGTAACCAAAATTTTTCTTTCGTGATTCAGAGTGAGCATGAAATTTTAAGCAACTTTCTAATTTACTCCTATTATCAAATTTTCTTCATTCTCTTGGTATCTTTATTTGAAATGCAAGAATGTAAGTTTAGATGCCGGCCCATTTTTGGTGAACAACCTGGGTTGTCCTTGCTGATTGGTGGATAAATTCATCCACCAATAAAAAAATGCTGTCCAGAGTACTGAAACCAAAAAAAAGCTTAGATGCCTTCTTTTTCAAATAATGATAGCAAGAGAACGAAGAAAATTTGAAAATAGGAGTAAATTAGAAAGTTGCTTAAATTTTCATGCTCAATCTGAATCAGTCAGGCTATGACTACGGATCATTTCCGAAACATGTAAGCCGTTCAGTGCTGCGCCCTCAGCACCTTCCACTGTTTTGCTGTGTTTCACCAATTTTATCAAGAAATTAATAAAGGAACGTTTTTTTATGCAGCTGGGTTTGTTCTCTTTGAAAATTTTCTACCCTCCAGTTTACCGGCTGCATCTATGCTGTTTGTGGGTCTTTTGGAGCATGTGTGAGGACCGTCTGTGTATATCTGCAACTTGCGGCTAGCCGCTAGCTGAAGCACTCACAAGTCTCACAGTGCTATTGAGCGGAGCGGAGGGGAGGAGTAATTCCTAGACGAAGGAGGCCATTGGCTGGGATAAGTTGAGGCGGTTGGGAAGTTCACCGCTTCGTCCTGGCGTTCTTTTTCGGAGCCCCTTCAGAGGTATAGGCATTGAGACTGCCGGAAGATCCCCCACTCCAGGATACACTGGTGAGTGAAGTTAATGGATGATTCATGAGTGCACGATAAGCTGTTTAGCACATTGACTTTCCTATAAGTTGTCTGCTGTGTGCAGCTCTGTGTGACTGTCTCCCAAGTACCGATTTCATATTATTCCTTTACTTCGCATTGCCTGTACATTTTGACGGCCTCACACATATTGGACTGTATTTTACTTGACTTCATTTCATATATAGGATTGCCGTTACAAAATTAAGGGTTTCTCTTTGACTTTCTGCAATCTGAATCACAAAAGAAAATTTTTGGTTACAGTGTCCCTTTAAGAGGCCCAGATGCAGATAATGATTTTATAAAAAAATGGAATGCCATTTTAAGTACCCTTGAATTAATGCAACCTATGGTTGATGAGGGCAAAATTAGACTCGAACAGAGCAAGGTTAAGACCAGTTTAGCATATGAGAAAGTACATTTATTTGCAAATGATCCAGCATTTGAGAAATTAAACAAGGATGTACAAAAGAACATTGATAAGCTACAAACAGAAATAAAATTTAGAAAGAGGCGTAAAATTAATGAGGGATCAGGCTGATTTAAAAAAAAAAAAATATATATATATATATATATATATATATATATATATATATACCATAATACCCCGTATACTAGAGGTTCATATGACTCAGGAACTGACAATTCAGATTGCGAACTAGACAGAAATCCTGCAAATATAAGAGCTGACATTGAGTCAAATGTCCCTTTAGACAGAGGACCAGGCAGGAGGGGGAGACACAAGGGGAGGTACAGAGTTTCACAGACAGAGAGGGAGAGGCAGAAGCAGGAGACACAGAAGGGGGTGTGACGACAGAATATTGACGAGGAATCAGAGGAGACAACCTCGCTATTAGGTCCACACCCACCTCATAAAGATAAATTGACAGAAGTAAACTTGTCAAACTTTAAACTAACAAAGAGTCATATAGAGGTTTTGGAAAAGGGACTGTCCTGCCCCTCTACAGATTTAGATAAATTCGAGCTAATAGAAGATTTACATCTATATGCTTGTAAATTAACTCTTAAAAAGATATGGAGAGATATTGCCCCAAGTGTTTCCACCTTTGTAAAATGTGTTGAGGAAGACATTGAGCAAATCGTTTGTACAGGCATAGTTGAGGATAATCTTACAAAATCTCAAATACAAGCTTTAAGAGAACTAGCCAGTAATTCTGGCATCATCATCAAACAATCCGACAAGGGAGAAAATGTGGTACTAATGGATCAAGATTTTTATATCAGACAGGTGAAACAATTACTAGATGATCCATCACATTATGTACAGGTAACTCAACAGACCTTTTATAAGTCTTGTGATCAGCTAGGTTTTATGTTAAATGATGACTGGACTTATTTCTAAAAAAAGAGTTTGACTTTATGCTCAATTCATTCCCTATTATTCCAACATTTTATTGCATTCCAAAACTGCATACAAATCTAAAAAACCCTCCCGGTAGGCCCATAGTCTCGGGTTTGGGGTCCCCAACTGAAGGTATCAGTAAATATGTAGATACATTTTTTTAAACCATTTTTACCTACTCTGAGTTAATTTGTACAGGACACAAATTATGTCCTGTGCAGACTGTACAATGTTAAGATAAGTGAAAAAAATATTTTTGTGGCTTTAGATGTTGAATCTCTTTATTCCTCAATTCCTCATGAGGTAGGTCTGGCAGCTGCCAGATACTTCTTGGAATTGAGAGGACATGAACTACAGCCACACACTGAGCTGGTTTTGAGACTCCTTGACTTTGTTTTAAAGAACAATATATTTTCCTTTGATGGAAGATTATATAAGCAAATTAGGGGCACAGCCATGGGAGCTACGTGTGCACCCACCTATGTCTGTTTACATCTTGGCCTCTAGGAACTACGAGATGTTTTTCGTGGTATGTGCTCCTATGGCTGTGTTTTGTAGATGACATTCTTATCTTATGGGATGGCAGTGTGTGGAGGAAGTGGAGCTTTTCGTGACAGAATTAAATAAAAATCCTTATAATATTTTTTTGACTCACCAAGTGAGTAAAGATGAAATAACTTTTTTTGGATTTAAAAAACACTGAAGTATTTCGCAAGGATACTGCCACAAATAACCTACTCCACGCTAGTAAGCCATCACCCAAATAAATTAAAGGATGGTATTCCAGTGGGACAGTTTCTACATTTGAAACGAAACTGTTCCACTGAAGCCGCTTCTGAGAGACAAGCAGGTAAATTGGCATGTAAATTTAGAGAGAGGGGATATTCAAACAGAAGTATTAAAAAAGCTTGGGTGAGAGCACGTATTACAAATAGACAAAGTATGCTTTACAGTACAAAATGTGTTGAAAAAAATGAAGCAAATTTGGTGCGTTTAATAACCCCATATAACTGTCATTGGGGTAAGATACAGCACATATTGCGCAAACATTGGCACATTTTGCGTACTGATAAAGCTTTATGTCAGTTTCTCTCACCAAACCCTTTTAACTGCAAAAAGGGCAGTAAGTCTTAGGGACAGCTTTAGTACACTCCGAATTTGAAAGAAGTGTGTCCCCTACAAATTGGCTAAGTAGCCTGCAGCAGAGAGTTGGCTGTCATCCATGTGGTAGGTGCACCTATTGCAGTAACATACAAAAAAACAAAAGATTTTTGGTACTACACCACAAAAAACTTTTAAAATAGTGGATAACTTGTTATACATTAGGGGTCATCTATTTACTGTATTGTCCATGCCCCAGATATTATGTTGGCAAAACCAGAAGATAGCTCAAAGACAAAGTAAAAGAGCATAGAAATGACATTAAGCAAAAAGATATAGGCACTTTGCTGAATGTCATGGTGCAGACAATACGGGCTTAAAAGTGATAGGGATTGAGGGCGGAGCTTGGCCGCACTGTGTAATGGCCGCATAGTGTAGCTCCTAGGGCCGGACCCCCCAGATTGGCATCAACAATCAAGCTACCAGAGGAAGACACCCGATAAACTGAGAAGAAGAACCCCCTGTTACTAAAGATACCAGCGGGCCGTTACAAAAAGCATCAGTCATAGCTGAAAAACCTGCACTTAAGGTTCAACGTTGGGGCAGGGCCCACACATCGGCATAATACCTCCCACACCAACCGATACAAGGATACAGCGCAGGGAGTGACATACCATGCGGCTGAACCACCGCTGCAGAAGGCCATCGCCCCGCTGCGCAACATACCAGGGAAAGCCAACCCAACTGCTGAGACATTAAATAGGCAGCGACTGCGGTGCAAGGTAGGATCCACAATAGCTGCTAATTGACATAAGTGGCAGAAGGATAGCTCTACCAGACCTCACCCTTTAATTGAAAATAGCCGGTCTCCTGACTCACATGTAAAGAACAGGAGTGCTCACATAACGCTCCACAGCAGAACACCTCACAGCAAACAAACCCCACATAGATAGAAAGCAGCTGATGAAGGACTGCATATTCACACAAAAAAAAGGAAAACAAAGTTAGGAGCACTATCTCAGTGGGATACTACTTTGAAGACCCCCTCAGCAATACATAAAATCTGAAGAAAAGCAATAAAAAATAATAAAAAAATAAATAAAAAGGTATAATTTAAAAAAAAAAAATCAATAAAAAAAAAATCACAATTAAGGTATGTTACATAGGCAGCTGAATGCATTAGAAGTTATCACTCCTGTATGTATAGGGTTCAGGGGACAACAGATTGCTGTAGACATAAAGATCTAAAGGCAAGGGCATCAAGGAGACTTATTTTGGCGGCAATCTCCATCTAAATTGCAACCAAGATCATTGAAAGACCTGAGTTTAAACAATTCATAACTCAAGGGCCAACAAACAATATCTGCTTGCACTGGGCACAACTACAGATCTCTATAGCACGAATAGAGGTAGAACAAATAAACCACACTTAAAGTGCTGCTCTACTAAAAAGCTTGAATCAAGCAATTACAGCTACACATGGTAATGCCAGCAAAAAAACAAAAATTTGAGACGCCAGCTAAAGCAAAAATGATAAATCAGTACCTCAAACCAGCAGAAGGACATTCACCTAAAGCCCCCGGCCTGTCAACACCGGCCCCCGAGAACACAACTGAGGTACAAACACATAATACAGCTGGCCATTCTACGGAGATAACAAAAGCTGACTTGCAACTTTTAGCGACTAAGATGATATTAAAACCGCTATGTCTGATATGCGTGATATGTTTAATGAGATGAAAAAAAGACATCAAGAAAGTGGATCGCAGGGTCTCAACATTAGAAGAGAGCTATAACACTGCCACTCAAGACATCCAACACCTCTCACAGTTAGCCTATAACCAAGAAGAAATAATTCATAACCTTATGAAAATATAGAAGTCCTCGATAATAGAGGGCGCAGAAGTAACCTGCGTATCAGAGGTGTACCTGAAACCGTTCAACCCACGGCAATCCAAGGCTATCTACCTGACCTCTTTAGGGTCATAAAAGGTACCAGCAACTCGCCAAACATTGTTATGGAACGAGCATTTAGAGCCAAACCGCCTGCAAAAGCACCACCACGGGACATTATAGTAAAATTTCTTAACTACCTGGACAAGGGCTTCCCAATTCAAATCTTTAGAGATTTAAATCCTACCACCTTACAAAAATGCAGAGAATTACAATTTGTAACAACAGTACTAAGATCCCAAAAGATACCATACAGATGGAGATTTCCAGTAAGCCTGACAGCAATGAGAGGAGACAAGACAGCTATCTTCCGCAACCTGGACAACCTGCCATCATTCTGTGATGCTCTACAGATTCAAATTTCACCTCTTACAGATACCCTAAACCTAGCGAGAGCTAAAGCACCAGTGGATCAGCACATAGATGAACAAAGTTCATCTTTATCTTAAACACTGGACTTCCAACAACAGCCTATCAACCAAAGCGGTTATCATCATCACCGGACCTGTACAGATGCAGAAGAGAACTTAGTGCACAGAGAACAAGGTTATCTTTGCACCGGACAGATGAGTATATCATTCAAATGCCTCTATATGCAAACTTTAGTATTAGATGAATAGCACTGAAAGAATCCTTGGATTACTTTTTTCAACCTTTATAGTTAGCATAATGGAGACTTATAGAAAATGTTGTTAACACCATCTATACTACACTATAATTATACCAACACATACCTCACATATCAACATAGATACCAAACACCTCAGGTACTGCTGCGCACAATTAGATGCCGTGCAAAAGGTTAGTTGGGGAAGCTCATTCATATTATCCTAAAAAGTATATCCTCAGTTATCCTAACAAGTATATACATATGTGTACACTACCTCTGATAGTTAACACGCGCCCACGGGCACACTATCTATTAATTAAATGGATGCCGCCCTGGGGGAGAAGGGCACTACTCTCAGTTGTTGCACTCAGCCTTGTATTTAATTTTGTTCAATTTCACCCGTTAAATCTAATACTGTTGTTGAGTGAAATAGGAAAAATTTCCTAACACTACTCCTACATTGTACTTTATTATATTTATTGTTTTGTTTTGTCCCCCTCCCATCTTATCCCATATTTTTTCCTTGCATTGTTTGAAACATGTATGGTTTTCTGAAGTTGTTAACATAGCACTCATCAACTCCAGTGGTCAAGACAATATATAACATTTCTGTAATGCACACAATACACACCCCCACTCTCCAGCAAAATATTGGACCACACTAAAGGTACACTAATAGTCAGAGGAGACTTTAATGTCCCACTTGACCCAAATGTGGACACGTCAGAATGTATCACTAATATCTCCAAAAGAGATATAAAAAGCATAACTGCCCAAATTCAGTCCCTAGCCCTTCATGACGCTTGGCGTACATTTCATCCTGCCGTCAGGGACTTCACTTTTTACTCCCACCCACACAAGGTATACTCCCGTATTAATTATATACTGACTGACTCCATAGGTCTTGCGCTTATTAAAAACATTCAACTTGACAGTCTCTTGTCAAGTCGAATGGCCTGATAGCCCTATAATTCCCTTTATATGGAGATTAGATGATAGCCTTTTAGATCGCCCATTAATTAAACCTAGTATAGAAAAAACTTTGATTGAATACTTCCACAACAACACTTCACATGAGATAACTTGGGCTACCATATGGGAAGAGCATAAATGTGTTTTTTATGAGGAGAATTATTAAAACATAAGGCCAACATGGTAAGACAGAATAGACTAAAATATGAATCCATCCTAAAAAAAACTACAACACTTAGAACAAACTCATAAAAATGACCCAAAAAAATACTGATCTCCACACTCGCCTTAAAGGGACACTCAAGTCAAAATTAAACTTCATGTTTAAGATACAGCAGCAATTTTAAACAACTTTCCAATTTACTTCCATTAACAAAATGTGCACACTATTTTTATATTTACACTTTTTGAGTCACCAGCTCCTACTGAGCATGTGAAAGAATTCACAGCATATACGTATATGCATTTGTGATTGGCTGATGGCTGTCACATGATACAGGGGGAGTGGAAACAGACATAACTTTGCAATTTATTTAACAAAAATCTACTACTCATTTGAAGTTCAGACTAAGTGCTATTGCATTGTCTTCTTATCATGCATTTGTTGATTATGCAAATCTACTCTATTGACTGGCCCTTTAATCAAACTAGGAGGGAGCTAAATATCTACCTCCAACAGGAACAACAGAAACGAGCTCTGATTCTACAACAAAAGTACTATGACCAAGGAAATAAAGCAGGCAAACTATTAGCCAGATCCCTGAAGCGCAACTAAAAACACACATACACCATCTTAAATCAAGATCGGGTCAGATTAAGCATATGAAGAGAAAACTTGTAAGTGAGTCAGCCAGTGTAAAAGTTAAAATATAACTTTTATTAGAAAATAATAAAAATAAACATCAAAGTGTCCTGAGGCTAGTGCAACACCAGTCTTACATGTTTCAGCATTACACCTTCCTCATAGACTGTGCTACACTAACCTTAACAGCCTAATTAAATACACATGAGGAACACTGATGTCATGTACATAGAAATAATTAACCCTTTAACTCTTGAAGATTTACTTCCCTTAGGCAATGTTTTAGTATCACAGAGTTGAAATCGCTCTTTAACAAATGATAAAAGAGTACATAGACACAAAAAACAATGATATATTTATAACAAAAGCAGTTTGCCTATATATCTTAGGGCTCAAAACATATATCAGAGTAAAAAAAGAAAAACATAGAAAACTCTTATATGTATTCCTAATTAAGTTATATATTGCTTTCTACCTATATAAGGCAATTATTGCTCTACTAATATTAACAGTCTAGGTCATATCAGGAACATTGCTCTGAAAAGAATATATATCTTACTAGCAGCTGTGCATATACTATTCAGAAATTATAATCTTATATGAATATAAATATAAGAGCACGCTATTATTCTATACCAAAATATAATCTTTTCATAATCCCTATTCTGAAATGACAAAGACTACAAAAGTAGGTTCAAAATATAACAAATTAAAGGATACTATAATGATATTATACGTTATGAACCTCTATGAAAGAAGAGATACATATGACATAGCATGGTTACAAATAATAATGATGCACAGTTAGAAATAATCAATTACTGTACATCTCTATTCCCAAAAATGAATGAGGTCAGTCTGAATGTTAAGACCTCCTGGGGCTCTCGTCTTTAATTTAAATATCCAAAAAGCTTCTCTTTTTTGAAGCAACTTATCTCTGTTACCACCTCTCCTGGGAACATGTACATGTTCTATAATCTGCCACTTTAGGCCTTCAGGACATTCATGGTGTACATATTTAAAGTGACAAGCCACCTGTGATTTAGGGTTATCTGTCTTGATTTCATATAAATGCTCTTTTATCTTGTCTCTGGCCTCTCTAGAAGTGAGGCCAACATATTGTAAATTACACCGATGACATGTTATTAAATAAATCACATAAGAAGTGACAATTTGTACAGTTATTCATGTCAAAAACTTTCTGCGTTACTTTAGATTGAAATTGCTTCCCTGTTAAGGTGTATTCACATGTTTTACAGTTCCATTTGCCACATTTGTAGTGGCCCTTGCAACTTAGCCAACTACTGCCTTTCTTATCTTTTTTGATCTTAATCTCACTGGGAGATAGAACATTACCCAGCGTCTTATTTCTTTTAGAGACACATCTACAGCCATTCTTTACAAAAGGGAAAAGAGCTTCGTCTCCTTTTAAAATAGAAAGGTTTCTTTTAACAATATCAGCAATTTGTTCAAACTGGTTACTGTAACTCATGACAAAAATCGGTAATTCTTTCTCAGACTGAGCCTTATTCTTTTCTTGTAACATAAATTTCCTGTCAATTTTACTTACATCTCTCTTTGCCTTATCAATTAGATAGCTAGGATAACCCCTTTGTAAGAATCTTTCCTTCAGAGCTTGAACTTCTCTGCTATAGAAGAGGCACAGCTATGGGTGCAACGTTTGCACCAGCCTTTGCAAATATCTATATGGGCTGGTGGGAGTTAAAGTACATATGGGGGGAAGGCTGCTCCCACAGAGGGAATATTAAAACATATGTGAGATATATAGATGACCTGCTATTTATTCGGGAGGGGTCTGAAAATGATTGTGACAATTTTCTGACTAAATTAAATGAAAATGACAAAGAGTTAAAATTTACGTATACTAAGAATGGGTCTGAGATAGACTATCTGGATCTCACATTGAAAGGTGATATTGAGACACATAATGTTATCACCAGGCTACACAGAAAAGAAATAGCAGGCAATAGTCTTCTGCATTCGAAGAGTATGCATCCCAGGCATACTAAGTATGCAATTCTGAAAGGAGAATTCATGAGATATAAGAGAAATTGTTCTGCAGAAGAGATCTACAGCAGATAAGTTAAAGCTCTGAAGGAAATGTTCTTACAAAGGGGTCATCCTAGCTATCTAATTGATAAGGCAGAGAGAGATGTAAGTAAAATTGACAGGAAATTTATGTTACAAGAAAAGAATAAGGTTAGTGCAGCACAGTCTATGAGGAAGGCGTAATGCTGAAACATGTAAGACTGGTGTTGCACTAGCCTCAGGACACTTTGTTTATTTTTATTATTTTCTAATAAAAGTTATATTTTAACTTTTACACTGGCTGACTCGCTTACAAGTTTTCTCTTCATATCTGACAAGTGGATTGGGAATCCTCAATGCGGTTTGCAGCACAGTGTTTTCTTTGATACTAGTAGGAGAGCGGGCAGAGCAAATTTCAGTGTGAGACACTGACTGAATAGTGTGCAGCAGTTTGGAGCTCAGAAGTGCCTACGTACCCTATCAAGCAGGAGACCTGGATGCCGAGGAGTGACTAGTAAGTCTTTTATACCGGCAGGTCTATGAATAGTTGTGAGCTGACTCTGTGGCATTTTTGGATTAGATATATGGAGTGTCAGTGTGCTTTTTAAAGGGATATTGCTTTGTTGTGGGGGTCAGATTAAGCATGACAGCATCTCTCTGGCAGAGGTTTTCCACTCATATTACTCTTCACTATATTACATTGCAGATGACACTGAGGGGACGGACTGTAAGAGGAGGGACATTTTAAAATACCTTGATAAGATAAATCTACCCAAACTAGATGATGACCAATCCCAAAAACTGGACCAACCTATCAGCATGACAGAAATAATGTCAGCAATTCAATCACTACACACAGGAAAGAGCCCGGGTCCAGATGGATTCGGCTCAAAATATTACAAAAAATGTGCCCATATCCTTGCCCCAAAGCTTGCAAGCCTATTTGACTCCCTTGAAGCGTTGTTTTTTTTTCCCCCCAGATCGATGCTTGAGGCGCACATCACTGTCCTCCCGAAACCTGGTAAGCCTATGATGTCCCAGAGAATTTCAGACCCATATCCCTCTTAAACACTGATATAAAAATATTCGCTAGAATCATGGCTGATAGACTAAATCCCTTGCTCCCACATTTAATAGCACCTGATCAAGTAGGCTTCATCCCAGGCAGGGAAGCCAGAGACAATACCCTAAACATTTTGCAATTAGTAGCCCTAGTGCGCAATACCCACCAAACAATGGCCCTCATCTCGACGGATACCGAGAAAGCCTTTGATAGAGTGGACTGGGATTTTCTCAAAGCCACTCTGTATAAGATGAATTTAGGTAATACCTTTGTAGACAAAATATGCCCACACTGCCAAAAGCACCAAAACCTGTTTCAATGACCGTGGGATTACTGTGCTTGATTGGCCAGCAAACTCGCCTGACCTGAACCCCATAGAGAATCTATGGGGCATTGCCAAGAGAAAGATGAGAGACATGAGACCGAACAATGCAGAAGAGCTGAAGGCCGCTATTGAAGCATCCTGTAATCACCTCAGCAGTGCCACAGGCTGATAGCTTCCATGCCACGCCGCATTGAGGCAATAATTGCTGCAAAAGGGGCCCAAACCAAGTACTGAGTACATACAGTATGCATGCTTATACTTTTATATTGTTCTACAGGTATGTACAATCCTTGTTTTATTGATTACATGTAATATTCTAATTTTCTGAGATGGTGGATTTGGGGTTTTCATGAGCTGTAAGCCATAATCATCACAATTATGACAAATCACAGCTTGAACTATCTTGCTTTGCATGTAATGAGTCTATCTCATATATTAGTTTCACCTTTTAAGTTGCATTAGTGAAATAAATGAACTTTTGCACAATATTCTAATTTTTCGAGTTTCACCTATATGCCTAAAGATTACCTTAATCAACTACAGGGCAATATTGAAAAATTTATATGGAATGGAATCAAACCAAGAGTTCCTAAAAGAACTCTTTACTTACCCAGTGAGAGAGGGGAGCTGGGACTCCCAGATATTAACGCAATATAGGATAGCAACACTGTTCCAGAGAATAGTAGATTGGAGTCACAATTCAAGTAATAAACAATGGGTCCAACTAGACAGGGAATTATTACAAATAGATAACGCTTGCTTGGCTGCACCCTAAACACCCTTGACCCCAAATTTCAATAACACGGACCTCGCTTTCATTCCACAATCTAAAACAGAATCTCCTTATCCCCCACAACTAAGAGATCACATTTTAAAGAGTATTGCCCCGGGAGGGAATCTTCTATCAAATCAAGAAGTAGCAAACAAGCTGGGAAATTGTCCAATGTCTTGGTTCACCCGCGCACAACTAATTAATTACCTCAACACTCACAAATAAAAACACAATATATTGCGCCAATTAACGACCTTCGAAAATCTATGCACGCTAACACACTACCCCCGACATACTATCTCATCTCTATACAAGACCCTGATAGGCAATACTTAGTCCAGATTCTATTCCATCATATTGTCATAAGTGGCTGTCAGATCTAGGCTACATCATCACCCCCAAAGATTGGTCAAGGATATTCCAAAATCATAAGAAAGCGTCAGTATCAGCAAAAATCCAAGAAATGAATTACAAATGTCTTTCACACTGGTACCTGACACCCATACGCCTTCAAAAAATATACAAACATGCCTATAATCATTGTTGGAGGTGGTGCGGAGAGACAGCTGACATGCTCCATATATGGGTACATTCTGGAGGGATGTAGTCGCCCACATCAAGAAAACTCTATCAACAAACATATCGGTCGACCCAAACATTTTGCTATTTCATAAACTCCCAAATACTAGGGATGAAATAAAACAATCACTTTTCTACATAATGATCAACAGTGCTAAGATAATGATACCTCAGAAATGGAAATCATCGGAAGTGCCAGACATTTCATCTTGGAAGCAACAAGTAGAAAACCTGCTTATCTTGGAAAGATACCATTTGCTTAAGGCAGGTAAAACAGACATACATGAATACATGACAATGAGGTGGAATGCAAATAAAGACAACTAACAGCAAAGCCCTTTAATCCATCCTCCCCTTCATTAACGAGGGAATAGCTACCACCTCTGTAGCAATTAATTTAGTTACATACATTAATAGACAAAACACCTATGCAACAAGCGCTCACAAAGACACTGGAACCTGAGATACTATATACAATATACCCCATGGGTATCCTTTATGTCTTCCCCTCCCTATTGGTTCCTTCTGTTTTTATAGATTTGTTTCTGTTAATTTGGAACACACTGTATCACATAAATGTTATGTTTTAGTTTGTTTTATAGCAGCTAAGGAATAGGCATGTTTTACTTTAACCAACTATTACTAGGCAAAAGACTTGCATGATTGACGTACCTCCCTCCCATCACTAGCCTGATGTATCACTTACATGACCTTTTCAATGGCCCAAGAGAGGCCAACTCTGTGTCTAATGGGCTTGATTAGTGAATACACAGCTCCAAAACGAGGGAGATGAGATAGGAAAGACTTTATAGACATTAAATATAGGTTAATGACACAAAGTAAGATCTTCCATCGTATGTATAACTCTCCTAATATGTTTTGTAACTTCTACCTATTATGTATATTTGAATATATTTCAATAAAGCCTTTGGAAACTTAAAAAAAAAAAAGTGATAGGGTTTGCACACCCAAAACCTAAAAAGAGAGGAGGAAATTATGATAAAGTACTTCTCCAACAAGAAACAAAATGGATGTACAGGTTACAGACTTTATCCCCAAAAGGGTTAAATGAAAAAATGGAATATACTTGTTTTTTGTAACAGGCAATTACAAATAAGAGATAACATTAACATTTAGCTTAGTTATGTTATGTCTTATAAATTTCCAGAGCCTAAATTTACTGTCATATAAATTTGAATTTTCAGCTGTTAATAAGATGCCTGTAAATAAGTAAGTTTGCAGTTAGTCAAACGAAATGATAATGTAAGTAGATTGTTTTGATTATGCTGTTGCATTTTTCAAAAAGCTTTAGTTCCACACTAATGTAATAAAATATAATAAGGTTAAATATCACCAGATGTATGTAATATAGCTTTAAGAGGCTGTACATTTGATTCATGGACACTATAAAGGAGCCATTTTGGCTCATTAATGGAGATCTGATGAAGCCCTGGCCAAGCCTCAAAGTGGGAGGGGCGAAACGTGTCATCTGGCATTACACATGGTGTTGGTTTGGTGAATGACCTCTCATGCTAAAATTTATATTTGCTGATTCACATCCAGAGTTGTAGCTAACAGCTGTAAAATTAATTGATGATTTATTAACTTTTGCTCTGTATTCACCTGGAGCGTGCTTTGGCACTAAGGGCTCTGAATATCTTGCAGAAAATCTGTTTAAACTCAAGTTGCTGGGAAGCATGCTATTTGCACTAAGTGCTTCCATACAATTGATTACAGCAATTGATTTGTGTTATTTCTGTGTGTTATTGAATACATGTGATGTGATATCATGCTATAAAATGTTTCTTAAAAGTGGTGGTTCTAATTTATGTACTCACAATAAATACAAGTATGTTTAAATTTGCATTGGTGTGGCCTTGCTATTCTTTGACATTTGAATAAATATCATTTGTCCTCTCTTCTACTTATATAAATTATTATAATATATGCTCCTCAGGGAGGCGGAGCCAACAGCCGTTAGAGGAAGACGTTTCTTCTTAGAGCTCCGTATTCTAGATGCTTAAAAGTCTATTATACAGACTAAAATCCCCAGTTTAATACAAGTCTAGGCCAGATTATTGCTACTCACATCACCGACAAGCTTCCCCAAGCAATTTGAGGATCGTAAAACCCTTTTATTGACTGACCCTAACACCTAGGCCTTGGATGCAGGCTGCAGCTGCCGGAGGGTCAGGACTCCGCTCCGGTGGCTGCGAGCACTAACATCACAGAGGTCTGAGATGCACCTTACCAGATACAGTTGCAGCGCAGGTGACACTCGAATTCCACCAACATATATAAGCAGAGATGAGAAAGAGGGCGCACCGGAGTTCGTCGACCAGCACAGTATTTGACACGCACCACAGTAGATAAGCCACAGACGCCATAACTTAGTGAAAGACACATATAAGGCCTATTTTCGCCCCAGGGCTAGAGACAATAGGTTCTCATCCGCACAAATCTCACAATAATGAAAGGGGCCATCAATAGCAATTTCCTACAAGGCATGAAAAGACGCCATCTTTTTTCCTTCTCCCCTGCACTAAAGACATCATAAGTGTTACCTGTGGCCCATAGGCCTAACATACGAGCAGGGGCTTGATATCTATGATCCAGGACTCTTGCATGTTCAAAGATCGCTAATTTAAACTAAAGTCTCCTTTTTAGACCTCTACAAATTGTGCTCCCTAACTGGACATTTAAGCTTTATAGCAGCAGTACAGGAGTGCTTTGGGATACTTCATTAAGGGTCTGCAAGTCATTAGACGAAGGAAACTTTGAGCGCACACCGTCAAATCTCTTCCTCTGGACATTACACTTCCTCAATAGGAACTAAAAACTGATCTAATGTAAACACAAGGGAGAGGTAAAAGACAGACCACAATAAACCTGCAACATTTGAACTCACAAATATGTGAGCAATATCAGGCATGAACAATATACATTAAACACCCTTCCCTTCCCGGATCCTGAGAAACACTCAAGAGCAACAATCAAATTACGACAATATCCTACAATTCAGACAGGAACACACTGAGAGCTTCACCCTTACAACCTACTAGATGGGGCATAATGAAAAATAAATCCCAAACTGTTAAGGAGTGCCTGTCAAAACAATAAGGCCAAAATAAAAGCTGCCCACCTATCACAGCTAGCCCTTTGGCGGGTTCCTCTGAGAACCCCAGTAGTGCCAACCCAGACGGTCCTAACAAGAAGCTTCTATCCCAAATAAAATCCTTATTTCAAGAGGAATTTAAAACATTTCTATCTGAAATATGTCAAGACATTAGAGAAATAGGAGGGAGAACAGCAGAAATAGAGGAAAGATTGGATAATGTGACAGAAGAAATCCCTTTACTCCGAAACTCTATTCAAAACAACACGACATATATTAGTAAACTGGAGGATCAGATCAAGGATTTGGAAAACAGATCTCACAGATCTAACTTGCGAATCAGAAACCTCCCAGAAGGGGGGCGGACCCTGCAGCGCACAGGAGAGGTTGCAATTTTTCAGAGCTCCGATACGTTTTTATCTAAGAATTACCTAAGACCGGATTTAAAGGGACAGTTCACCCAAAAAATGTCTCCCCTTTAAATTGTTCCCAATGATTCATTTTACCTGCTGGAGTGTTTTAAATTGTTTACAAGTAGCTCCTTTACCCCTAATTTGGCATTTTAAATAACTGATTTAGCCTGTGGTATCCCAGCCTATACTGAAAGTTTCTATACTGGAGTATATTCTATTGATTAACCTAAGTAAACACAGCCAGCAGAAGAGATTAAACTCACAGTGGGGTGCAGGATAGTTAAGTCATAAAATTATAATTTTCCATTGTTCTCTCTATGTATTGATTTTTAGTTTTCCAGAAAAATATAAGGTAAGGAAGCAAGTGTGTGTACATAAAAGTGATAATATAATGAGATCTGATATTACCTGAAGCCCAACCCATTGTAATAGGCTGTGGTTTAAAAGCACAAAACCAGCTACTTCATATACACAAATAAACCTGAAAATGCAATTTCTCATACATTTTATACTCTGCAGCTGGTATAACAAGTCATTGAAAATACATTCATATAAAAACAATTTTACAGTGTACTGTCCCTTTTAAATGCACAAATAGCTTTTACCATTATAGGATTGTCCATTTAAAGCCTCATCTGGTATCTGGAGGACACTAATTTTAGCTACTTATGCACTAGTCATGTGCTAGATCTGAAAAACCTACTCTGGAACTTCAAAGGAGGAGGCCATTTTACCACCCTTGTGGGAGCACAGTTGTTATGGCCGACATCCATCTGATACTTGCCGAGATCAGGAGACTCCTAACCCATCACTGAAAAAAGCTCTCTGCAACTTTGAATAGAGCCGCAGATTTGGTGGAGGAATGCGGGCTTGTGACGGTGAGGTCTCCGGACCCTGCTGAGGCGATCATTACTGATGGGGATGCTTTGGGGCCCCAGCATCCCCCGCGCACTTCTAGTTTTGTAACAGCTGAGGCGGAGACATCGTGTGAGGCTGAGGAGATTACCACTGAGATTGCAACATCAAGCGCGGTCTTCAAAAATCAAACGGGAGAGGATTCCACTCAAATAGATCAGCTGGGAAACAAGACAAGCCATGGGTCTCGAGACTTCAAAGTGTTTTGATGTTACTAGCAACGATTATCATTTGGTCATCCTCAGTACTTCTCCAATGGATTTACAAATAAGGATGGCATCACAACAATTCTCTCCTACACAGAGACAATGCTACCTACTTCATTTCCCCTGGCATAACATCTCTGAGGTACATGCTGAAACGGCATGCCTTGGGCTCGAGGCACAAATGTGGAAGATAGGTATAGGATAGAAAGGACATGCTATCTTCTAAGCCATCTGGTTTGGCAGCAATATGGTAGACCTTAGATGAACTTAGATGAACACCTGACTGCTTCACATATTATTTTCTTCCTTTTTCCTTTTTTCCCATAGACCATCCCTAAATCTCATCTGGGCTCACCCTGGTTGAGTGGCTGGATTTTTTTCTTTGCTGTGAATACCGCTGACTTTTGCAACAAGCTACTCAGGTTTTGTGTAACACATGCCCTAGGTTGCTAGTCTTTATAATGGTATGGTTACATATAAAGGCCATTACACCCAATTAGAGTATACATGTGCACTGTTATCCATATTATTGAGCCAGGGAGCTGCAAAGTTAAGAATATATACTCTTCCTCTATGAATATTAAGCCTGCTAAAAAGGAGTAAAATCTCATGTAATTAAATACCATAGAGCCCACTAGCAATAGACATGATATGATTATTATTCGATCCTGTACTTAAGGGTTAGATAATCTATCCTAGTTCTCAGGGACTACACATAAAGCCATACTAGTTTAATGTACTCTCCTACCACAAGTCACACCTTTTGGTCTTACTATAAGGTCATAGTAATCTGGTGATAAATATTTGCTTGCTAGAAGATTCCTTCTATTGCTTTTATTTATTCCTCCTATAAGCATAAGTGGATATAATGGTATTAGATGGCCTGGAATTTTTGTATACACATATAAAATAGAGCCAAGAGTTTATAGTTAGTGCTGAGACTCCCTACTTATTTTTCCTTTTGGATGGCTATCATTACACTAAAGTTGCTACATATGATTCTACTAACCTAGCCTAACCTTAGCCTATGCTACCTACCATACCTAAATGCCCACCTCCCCCCCTCCCCTCTCCATATAATACGCCTCCTAGTAACATAGTAACATAGTAGATGAGGTTGAAAAAAGACCTAAGTCCATCAAGTTCAACCTATACAAATCTAAAATATATACAAAAAGCTCCAGTTAAGCTTAAATAATCCCACTAAAAGGTGACCCATTTAATACTAGCAATCATATCCATGAATTTTGTTTATAGACAGAAATGTATCCAAATAATTTTTAAATGTATCTAGGGCAATAATTTTTAAATGTATCTATGCCAGTTAGGCGCTTGATTTGCGACAGCCCGACACGGTGGAATTCAACACTCCTAATGTTTGACCGCCTGCTCCAACAAGGCATTCACTACCTCCTTTGGTAATGAGTTCCAAAATTTTATTGCTCTTACAGTGAAAAAACGTTTCCGTTGCAGGAGATTAAATCTCCTTTCCTCCAACCTTAAATTGTGACCTCTGGTCACAAACAATTTTCTTGGAATAAACAGCGCTTCTGCCATCTCTGTATATGGGCCTTGTTTATAGACAGAAATGTATCCAAATAATTTTTAAATGTATCTAGGGTATTGGCATTCACTACCACCTTTGGTAATGAGTTCCAAAATTTTATTGCTCTTACAGTGTAAAAACGTTTCCGTTGCAGGAGATTAAATCTCCTTTCCTCCAACCTTAAATTGTGACCTCTGGTCACAGACAATTTTCTTGGAATAAACAGCGCTTCTGCCATCTCTGTATATGGGCCTTGAATATATTTATATAAAGTAATCATGTCACCTCTTAAGCGCCTTTTTTCTAAAGAAAACAGACCCAGTTTGGCTAACCTCTCCTCATAGGTTATATTTTCCAATCCCCTTATTAGCTTTGTGGCCCTTCTCTGAACTTTTTCTAGTTCTGCAATATCTTTTTTTGCGATTGGTCCCCAGAACTGCACTCCATACTCAAGGTGAGGTCTTACCAGGGCTTTATATAGTGACAGAATAATGCTTTTCTCCCTTGAGTCAATGCCTCTTTTAATACATGCTAGTATCTTATTAGCCTTTGAAGCTGCTGCCCTGCATTGTGCACCCATCTTTAGCTTGTTATCTATTACTACTCCCAAATCCCTTTCCTCCTGTGTTTGGCTAAGTCTTGTCCCATTTAAATAATACGTTGCCTGCTTATTTTTACTTCCAAAATTTAGAACCTTGCATTTTCCCATATTATATCTCATTTTCCATTTACCTGCCCATACTTCTAATTTTTGCAGGTCCCTTTGTAATGAAAATTCATCCTGCTCTGAAGTCATTTATAAAAAATATTAAAAAGAATAGGGCCCAGCACTGATCCCTGGGGTACTCCACTGAATACCTTTTTCCAATCTGAGTATGATCCATTTACTACTACTCATTGCTCCCTATCTTTAATCCAGTTATTTATCCACAAACTAACATTTTCAGCTATTCCCAGTCCCTTAATTTTGTGCATTAATCTTTCATGTGGCACTGTATCAAACACTTTGCAAAATCTAAGTATATCACATCAACTGATTCCCCTTTATCTATATTTTTACTTACTTCCTCATAGAATCTAATTAGATTAGTTTAACATGATCTGTTTCTCATAAAACCATGCTGATTAGAACTCATAATCTTGTTTACACGAATATGCTCATCAATATAATCACTTATAATCCCTTCAAATATCTTCCCCACTATTGATGTCAGACTAACTGGTCTATAGCTTCCTGGATCATCCCTACTTCCCTTTTTGAAGAGTGGCACCACATCAGCTTTACGCCAATCCTTGGGTACCATGCCTGAGGATAATGAGTCTTGAAAAATTAAGAGTAGAGGTTTGTCTATAACAGTGCTAAGTTCCATCTGGGCCTGGAGTTTTATTTACCTTAATATTATCCAATTTGTTCCTGATATCCTCTATACATAACCCAATTAATGGTATGGGCTGGCATGTTCTATTTTGTTCCAAAGTATCATCCAATGGTTCCTCTCTTGTGTATACTGAACAAAAAAACTGGTTTAGTATCTCAGCTTTCTCCCTGTAACTGTTAATCATGCTACCCTCATCGCATTTTAATGTACCTATATTGTCTTTCTTAGATTTTTTGCTATTTATGTACTTAAAGAATCTTTTAGGGTTAGATTTAGAATCCTTTGTAATTAATTTTTCATTTTCAATTTTGGCTAATTTGATTGTTTTTTTTTTTGTTTTGTTTTTTGTATATATTCGTCTTTATTGGGTTTTATAAATAACATGAGAGGTAATGAACAGAACATATAATTCTTGTACTTTGTAAAACATCCATTTGGATCGTGGATCAAACTAATATCTGTACAACTGTAGGCTTCCATAACTTGATACAATAATATAATAGACGTTCTCCTAAATCAACAGACCAATAAGACCGTTAAGAGTATATAAGAACAAGTACAAACCAAATAACCATACAAACTAAACTATCAAATCTCTGGCATATATAGGTGTTAATACACTTTAGAACCTAAATAAAAAGTGTCTCTTTATTTGACTAAGTTACATCTTGTTACTCATCCATAGGGTCTTCCGTGAGTCTGTCAGTCACTGAGCCCCACGAGAGTCAGTTGGGGGGAGGAAGTGGCGAAGGCGATACTAGATGTTTGTCAGTTCCAAGTCAGGTGTTATCTCACTCACGTCACACTAGAGTCTTGGGAAGAAGTCTTAGTATTGAGAGGCAGTTTATGTTGTATGTCTTCCCATATAAATTTAAGATCGAGGAAGAAAGTTAAGTTATTAGCTTTAAAATACCCATACTCCTCCATCATCATAGTGTCTTTCATATGGGCTAACCATGTCTTAAATGAGAGGCATTTCTGAGACTTCCATCCCTTGGCGACTAATAATCTGGCTGTGTTTAATGTTAATTGAACTAGTCTACTTCTCAATCTACATTTGCAGGTAGGAGGGAGATTTAGCAGTGCGATTTCCGGTTTTAGAATATATTCTTCACCTAGGCCCAATATAGTTTTAATATTATTCTGGATCATCTCCCAAAAGAGCTGTATTCTGGGGCATTCCCACCAAATATGCATGAGGGTTCCTTTCATCCCGCACCCCTGCCAACAAAGTTCTGACGAAGAGGGAAAAATGCTTTTCAGTCTGGAGGGGGTGAGGTACCATCTAGTTAATAGTTAGTTTAAAGTTGGTTTCTAAAAACCTCGTGGAGAAGGAAGACTTCCTAATGCTATGAAAAATACGCCCCCAGTCTGTGTCTGTTATTGTTTTACCCAAGTCCCTATGCCATCTTTCTGTATAGCCAGGTACTCTACCCTTTTGAGCCTTAATTAAAAGTTTCTTGGCCAAAGATAAAGTGTGGTGAGCTGGGAGGTTTACAGAGCAAACCAATTCAAATGGAGTTAAGTTCCTGAGCAGTGATTCTTTCTGTGGGTGCATTTGTATGAAATTGTGCATTTGATTATATTTTAACCAGTTTGTCAACACACCTCCTAATATGTCTGTTAGTTCATGTCTTTGTTTAAGCTTGCCATCTTTAGTTAAAGAGCACAGTGGGACTGTAAATCCCATTTCCCATGTGTTAGAATTTGTTTTGTCAAATTTGATGCCCCCCATCAACTCCACATTTGGAAATATGGGGAACATAGGGGACCCCAATGTGGAGATGCCTGGGTGGTTTTTAACTACATTGTCCCATACATCAAAAACATGTGCGAGTATAGAATAGGACTTTAACCATGGTGGTCTGTTCTGCTTGGCTATCCAACATAATGCCCCGGGATGTGGTGTGTGTAAAATGTGGGAATCCATTGGTACCCAAGCCTTCCTTTCTTTGTTTCTATGCCAGTCTATTATTCTCTGGAAGCTTGCAGCTTGATAATAAGTCTCGATGTGAGGCAAACTTAATCCTCCCTCCCCGACTGCTCTATACATTGTCGTCTTTTTAATCCTAGGTTTTATTTTCCCCCATACAAATTGGTCTAGAACCCTTTGAGTTTGCACTAAAAAGGTATGTGGTAGGGCTATGGGTACTGCTTGGATAGCATAGAGCACTCTAGGGAGGACATTCATTTTAAGGATCTGCAATCTCCCCCACCATGAAAATGGGCGGTCTTTCCATGTCTGTAGGTCTTGGGATATTGTGTTAATAAGATTTGTGAAATTCAGTTGTAGTAGACTTTTGGGGTGTGGAGTCAGGTATATTCCTAGATATTTTATGGCTTTAGGTTGATGCCTAAGTGTGCAATTTTCTAAAAGGGATTTGAACTTTATTTTTGAGAGAGAGATGTTTAATATTTCTGACTTCTGCTCATTAATTAAAAGTTGGAAAATTCACCAAACTCTTTAAGTTCCTGCATTACTGCTGTGATTGAGGACTCTGGGGAGGAGAGGGTGAAAAAGACATCGTCAGCATACATAGAAAGCTTGAAATCCAATGGGCCTAATTTTATCCCAGTTATGTTTGGGTTATTTCTGACTCTTTGTGCTAGTACCTCCATGCTAATGATGAACAAGATAGGTGAGAGGGGGCAGCCCTGTCTCGTTCCATTGCCTATAGTGAACGGATCATAAACCAGACCGTTAACTCTAACTTTTGCAGTGGGAGAATAATAAAGGCACTTTATTCTCTGGATAATTTTTTCCCCTATTCCCACCTTGTTTAATGTGGCGAATAAAAATTTCCAGTCTAGACGATCAAACGCCTTTTCGGCATCTGTTGATATTATTACCATTTCGGTGTTAGTCACCTTGGCGTGTTCAATTAATTGGAGGGCCCTGATGGTATTATCCCTCGCTTCCCTACCAGGGACAAATCCAGATTGGTCCGTGTGAATAATTTGGGGAAGAATTTTATTTAATCTGTCTGCCAGAATCTCTGTATTTAATAAAGATATAGGCCTGTAATTACTTGCGAGTTTAGGGGATTTTCCTGGTTTGGGTATTACCGTAATGTGGGCTTCAAAGAATTCTGTAGGGAGATGGCCAGTGTCATCTATTTGGTTAAAAAGAGCACCAATACTTTTTGTTGTTTTGTAATTGTTTTGGTCACTTTGGTAGCACTCCCACAATATGTGTGTTAAGATTAAACAGTCCTTTTGTGGTGTGCGTAACCAAAAAACCCCTTTGTTGTATTTCTTAAATAGGGAGCTGACCAAATCCCTCCCCTTTGGTTACTGCACGCCACCCAGCCCAGGTGTGTTCCAGATAAATATACTTAATAAGCTAGAAAGCTTCACACTGTGTAGACATGACTTGCTGCAGTGTGGAAACTGGTTAGTGTAGGACCAGTCTTTATGGCACACCTTGTAAGTGGTGATTGGCTTAGCAGAATATGATCATATTGTGTGACTAAGATCCCATTTCATTTAAAGGCATTTTTAAAGCAAAAAAAAAAAAAAAAATTTTTTTTTTTTGCAGCATAAATATAAGTCAATATTATTGCGAGATGTTAATCCCAATCTTATTTGAACTATGTAAGTATATTTAGCAGATAGAAGTATATTTGTTTTTGCAGCACAAATATAAGCTCATATTATTGCGAGATGTTTATCCCAATCTTATTAGAAGCTATGTAAGTATATTTGGCAGACAGAAGCATATACAAATATGCCATGAAAGAGTGGACTTAAGTGGTTGGATGTGCACCAATACTTTTTGTTGTTTTGTAATTGTTTTGGTCACTTTGGTAGCACTCCCACAATATGTGTGTTAAGATTAAACAGTCCTTTTGTGGTGTGCGTAACCAAAAAACCCCTTTGTTGTATTTCTTAAATAGGGAGCTGACCAAATCCCTCTCCTTTGGTTACTGCACGCCACCCAGCCCAGGTGTGTTACAGATAAATATACTTAATAAGCTAGAAAGCTTCACACTGTGTAGACATGAACATATCCCAATAAAGGGATATAAAAGAGCGCTGATATTTAAAATATAAAAAAGCAATAATCAATATAAAACCAGGTAGTACACTTAAAATATAGTAGATCAAGTCTACCGTATTAGTCCTGTTTAATGTCCATACACTGGTAGTAAATTGAAGGGATAAAGGTATCCTCCTGTTACGTGGGTAGGGCTGCTCCTCTTGATCCCAGAGAGTGTGGAACAACTGTTAAAATAAAAAGTAGAAAGAGGGCGCCACAATAGCGTGATACCATCTGGATATGTAGGTATAGATATAAGTAAGTATTATGCTTACCAGATGGTGTGACACTGTGCTGTGACCAGTGCAAGAAAGCAGGCTAGCACTTATCAGTGGCTAGTACACTGTGGAAGCCAAGCTCCAAAGGCACTTGTCCTAGTTGAAACTCTGAATGTGTCTCCTGTTGGCTGGACTTCAGGTGCTGCAGAGGTGTAATATTTTGTGTGTTGTTCAGTTGGTATTGATAAACCACAACACAGACAACTTCAATAAAATGGCTTTTAATACTTATGACGCGTTTCTCAACCTCAAACAGGTTGTTTCATCACTTTCACTTTTTTATCTGATGAAACAACCTGTTTGAGGTTGAGAAACGCGTCATAAGTATTAAAAGCCATTTTATTGAAGTTGTCTGTGTTGTGGTTTATCAATACCAACTGAACAACACACAAAATATTACACTTCTGCAGCACCTGAAGTCCAGCCAACAGGAGACACATTCAGAGTTTCAACTAGGACAAGTGCCTTTGGAGCTTGGCTTCCACAGTGTACTAGCCACTGATAAGTGCTAGCCTGCTTTCTTGCACTGGTCACAGCACAGTGTCACACCATCTGGTAAGCATAATACTTACTTATATCTATACCTACATATCCAGACGGTATCACGCTATTGTGGCGCCCTCTTTCTACTTTTTATTTTTATTTTAACTGTGTAGACATGACTTGCTGCAGTGTGGAAACTGGTTAGTGTAGGACCAGTCTTTATGGGACACCTTGTAAGTGGTGACTGGCTTAGCAGAATATGATCATATTGTGTGACTAAGATCCCATTTCATTTAAAGGCATTTTTAAAGCAAAAAAAAAAAAAAAAATTTTTTTTTTTTTGCAGCATAAATATAAGTCAATATTATTGCGAGATGTTAATCCCAATCTTATTTGAACTATGTAAGTATATTTAGCAGATAGAAGTATATTTGTTTTTGCAGCACAAATATAAGCTCATATTATTGCGAGATGTTTATCCCAATCTTATTAGAAGCTATGTAAGTATATTTGGCAGACAGAAGCATATACAAATATGCCATGAAAGAGTGGACTTAAGTGGTTGGATGTGCACCAATACTTTTTGTTGTTTTTTAAAAAGAGCTAATAAATGTGGAGCTAACTGATCTTTATATTGTTTGTAGTATTTATTAGAAAACCCGTCAGGTCCGGGGCTTTTATTCGTTGGTAGGTTATCTATGGCATCTACAATTTCTTTTAAGGTAAACTGCCCTTCCAAGGCATCTCTGTCACTTGTCTGTATTTGGTTTAGGTCAGAGTCTTGAAGATATTGATATAGTGAACTATTCTGGGAAGGGTTAAAGTGTACGGGGAGGTTATACAAGTTTCCATAATATTCTTTAAAAGATTGCGCTATAAGGTTAGAATCAGACACTTCTTTTCCTCTTCTGTCTGTCATGCTGAAGATATAGTGTTGTAGAGATTTGCACTTTAATGCCCTCGCCAGCAATGCTCCTGCCTTATTCCCCCCTGATAGTAAAGTTTTTTCAGATATAATGCCTTTCTACATGCTTCCTTGTTTAGATAGTTTCTTATGAGTTGCCTCTAATCATTAAGAGCCTGTAGTAGATCCTTATTTTGGGGGTTGTGTTTGTGGGCTAACTCATCCATCTGGAGCTTTTTTAATAATTGCGTGTAGGTGATGTTTGTCATGCTTTTGTGAGTAGCTTTATCTTTCATAAAATGACCTCTCATGACAGCTTTATGCACCAACCAGACCAATGAGGTCCCACTAGAGGTATTTAAATTTGTCTGGAAGTATTCTGAAATATTTTTTAATGTTTGTGCTGTTGTAATGGGATCGTGAAGTTGGGCCTCATCTAGTCTCCACAGGAAGGGCAACGTGGGCGCTGAAGGCCAAGCTAAGGTTATTGAAACTGATGCGTGATCAGACCAGGCTATTAACTGTATGTTAGAGTCTCGTAGTAATGTGAGATTTTTATGTTCCAAGAACCAGTAGGCTATTCTAGAATAGGACCTCGCCGGGTTGGAATAAAAAGAATAGTTACGTGTGGTCGGGTGTATGAAACGCCATGTGTCTATCAACGTAAGTTTTCTTAAGGTGTTGTTAATTGAGTGTCTTGTACCTGCCGCCACCGAACTGCAGCCCTGGGAACAGTCTAACTTTTGGAGCAGCGCCACATTGAGGTCCCCTCCCAAGATCAGAGTCCCCTTCTGTACTTCCAGAAGCTTTTTTCCTATCCGTTTAACAAATCGGGCCTGACCCGTATTGGGGGAATAAACATTGGCCAGTGTGACTGGTCTATTGAACAGTAAGCCTATCAGAATAATAAATCTACCTTCTTTGTCTACGTGTTTGTCAATTAATTGAAAGGGAGTGTGTTTGTTGAATAGTATTCCCGCCCCATTGGTCTTTTTGGTGTGAGAATGAAGAAAAGAGGTTGGAAAATCTCGAGATTTTAAAGTGGGTTCTTTACTGTTCAAAAAATGTGTCTCTTGTACAAACACTATATTCGCCCCCTCCCTCTTAAACCAATTAAGTGCTATTGAGCGCTTTGTAGGAGAGTTTAGTCCCTTACAGTTCTGTGATATTAATAAAATCTCCCTGTGTGCAGAACCCATTATTCAGAAGATTTGTGTATACGCTTACCCTTATACCAAGATGGGAGCTGAATCAGCCCTACTTGGACACCCCAGTAACCGTGTTTCCCATGACTATCTGAGCAGCAGTAAGTATGTCCCTCGCTTACCCTGTCGGTATCGTCTTCGCCCAGCAGTGGATAATTAATGGTCAGGTCAGTGGATGTAGTAGTTGCTGTATAATTGATCCTTGTGTTTTGAGAAACAGAGAAAAACATTAGAGATTTGGTTAAAACTATAAAAAAAACATTTCAACAAATATGCTAACAATACTAAACCGGGGATTAGAAATCCCATAACTAGACTCTATCCCACGGGAGGGAGTCGTTGGGGTGGTGAATCAACCAAAAGGGTTGAATAGCACCCAAAAGGCAACACCCCGAGGATACAAAATACATAATTAATCCTTGAGCACTGTATGTCATTGCCATATAACCTGTAAATTCGGTGGAAAACAGCAAGAGGAGGGAATAAGGAAGAGAAAATAACATATATAAAACAGGAAGAAAATAAACATAAGAGCATTATAGTTTTTGCATTGTGTAAATATCCCTTCGGAGCACTCTGCTCCAGGAGATCAATGTCCCAGACATTGGGGAGGTTCAGACTTTCTCTAGCATCTAGACTTCTTAATTGCTAAACCATACTTTCAGCCAGTCTCCGGCTCAATATTTGGTGCAGTTTGAGCTGTTAGTGAGTCCCTTGATCTCTTCTTAGTCGCTTTCATCCAGTGGGATCTTTGAGGTTGTGGTTGTGTAGTATTCCCTTTTCGAGGAATAGTCTTGGAAGAGTCCTGCGAGGAAGGTGAAGTGGGAGGTATATCTAAAGCTTTACAAAATTGCTCTAAGTCCTCTGAGGATCTATATGTGATGAGTCTGTTATCTTTCATGACTTTGATACTGAATGGGAACCCCCATCTGTAATTCAGTCCTTGATCTTTCAGGTGTGATGTAAGGAATCTCACCTCCTTACAGTTTTAAAGTGTGATTGGACTAAGGTCCGCATAAAATTGCAGCTTGCACCCATCAATTTGGAAGGATTGTTGTTTTCTCGTTGCATTCATAATTATCTCCTTATCCGTGAATTTATGGAAACAAAGAATTACATCCCTTGGTGGCTCTCCTTCTCTAGGAGGCGGTCTTAAAGCTCTGTGGGCTCTATCCAGAGGCATATCTTCCATTTGTTGGTCATTTACTAGATGTTTGAAGGTTTTTTATAGGAAGTTTTGCAGGATGTCTGAAGATATTTTCTCCGGGATGCCCCGTATACACAGGTTCTGCCTCCTCCCTCGGTTGTCCAGATCCTCCAGTTTAGATTGGAGGAACTCTATCTGGGATTCTTGCGTATCTATTTTCCTTTTGAGTAGGTCCACCCTAAATAGCAGGGGCGCTCTTCCACCGAGGTAGATATATCTGCTTGTGGGTAACTGTGTGGGTTATACCTCCTCTCACTCACCGGACCGTTGCTCAAATTCTCCTGTCAGGACCTCCGTTGTCGCTTCTGAGCCTCTACTGCACTGCTGGGCTTTTCTGCGTGGAAGTAGCTGTTTGGGGTTTCCAGGGGCGCGCTTTCTTCAAGGTGCTTAAATAGCTTTAAATTTGCTCACATTCCGCTTCTCCTTCTCAGCTGCCCTCCACAACCATTACCACCTCCACAGTTGACTTTTAGTGCAAGTTTGTAGCTCCAAAACAGAGTATTAACCCCCTGGGTGCCAAGTTAAACACGGAGCATTAGGATATTACGACCACCTCAGGGCATGGTCGGCTCCGCCCCCCCAATTTGATTACTTTTTTGCATGCTTTGTTACATTCCTTATAAATATGGAATTTTGAGTCTGTACTATTTTCTTTGAATAATTTAAATGCCCTACGTTTTTTCCTAATTTCTCTTAACACATTTATATTCAGCCACATTGGCTTGGATTTTTTATTTTTATTTTTATAACCATATGGTATTTGTTGATATGTATATTTATTTAACAAAGTTTTAAATGTTATCCATTTATCCTCTGTATTTTTATTAGAGAATACTTTGTCCCAATTTATGTTATATAATGATTTCCTTAAATCGTTGAATTTTGCTTTCTTAAAATTAAAAGTCTTGGTTAAACCTTTAAGACACTGCTTATGAAAAGAAATTTCAAATGTGACCATGTTATGATCACTGTTACCCAAATGTTCTTTGACTTCTATGTTTGATATTATACCTGTATTATTTGATAGCACTAAATCCAATATAGCGTTACTCCTAGTTGGCTCCTCTATTAATTGTGACAAGAAGTTATCCCTGAGAAAATTTATAAATCTATCCCCCTTAGTTGAATTACTAGTAGTTGAGTTTCATCCAGGTCACTAATGTTGGGGGGCTTTTAGCATGTTCCTAGTAATATTTTTTTAGGATTTCCCCCCCACTCTTTATTTACACCCACAGGGTCTCTACATTGTTGCCTGTATCAGAAATATCTTCCCTTATTGTAGGTTTAAGGTTAGGTTTAATATACATGCAGATTCCTCCACCCCTTTTATTATTTCTGTCCCTTCTAAATAAAGTATACCCCTCTAAGTTAACTGCCCAGTCATGTGAATCATCCCACCAAGTTTCAGTTATACTGATAACATCATAGTCCTCTTCTGCAACTAAGAGCGTCAGCTCCCCCATTTTACCTGTCATGCTTCTTGCATTTGTTGTCATACATTTAATTTTAATGTGCTTTATGCTGATACTTGGTGTGCTTTCCTCCATACTTTCTAATGTGACATTTCTTAAGTCCTCTCTTCCTTGAGATATCAAAGGACTGACAGATTCACAGACTGATCTCTCTATTCTATTGTGTTCTAACTGACCCTCCCCCCCTTTGCCTAGTTTAAAATATTCTCTAAACTTGCTACCATCCTTTCCCCCCAACACACCTGCACCCATGTCATTCAGGTGCAATCCATCCTTACTGTACAATTTATACCCAAGTGAAAAGTCAGCCCAGTGCTCTAAAAAGTCAAACCCCTCATTTTTACACCATGTTTTTAACCATGAATTAACAGACCTTTGCTCCTTCTGCCTTACTGAATTAGCAACCTGCACTGGTAATATTTCAGAAAATATTACTTTGGAGGTCCTTGCTTTAAGCTTGCTACCTAACTCCCTGAAGTCATTTTTTAGGAATCTCCATCTCCCGCTGATTCCTTCATTAGTACCAATATGTACCATGACTGCAGGATCAGACCCACATCCCTCTAACAATCTATCAATACACTCCACAATATGCCTAACATAAGCCCCTGGAAGACAGCAAACTGTTCTATTTAAAGGGTCTGGATGACAAATTACCCTATCAACCTTCCTAATAATAGAGTCTCCTACCACCAACATTTACCACAAACATATTATCCCTGAAGTGGCTGCTCCAGTGATGCAAACATATGGCAAGCTGTACACTGAATAAGATTCTCACACATTCTTGCTAAAATATTTAACTTAAAAGTATAAAATAATTATATTTCCCCTTGGTTACCCCAAACCCTTGTTTGCCTAACTACCTTGGTTAGCTAACTATTATACTTAAACAGAAAATCTTGATTTTGCCTGAGAGTTCCGGAGGAGGAGCACAGGTGTGAGGTCATGTGAGACACCTGCTCTGACTTACCTCCCTGCAAGCTTGCTGGTGGGAATTCTGCGCCCAAACCCCTTGACCTTGGGCGGCTTGCAAAGCCAAAGATATATCGCTACTGGAACTCATATTAGTGCCACTCCAATGCACTAAGCTGCATGCAGCAGCAACCACAAGGACTCCAACTAGGATCAAAATAATTGCACAGACACCTATACATTCCATATACCTCTCCTATACTGGTGTTTTGTGAGGGAAGCTCTACCTCTCCTGGATGCCGCATGTTCCTCGCCGACTGGGAGAAGTGGGAGAGAACGTATCAGCCTGGATCTTTGGCGGATTACGGTACAGCTTATTGTCCGGTTTGGGTCTTGCTTCCTGGTCCTGAGGTGGAGGCTACCTGCCGGTTGGACCACTTCCAGCTGAATAGTGCCCACCGGGTACAGAGAATCACAGCGTCCTTGACGGAGAGGAGGTGTAGCAGCCTTGGGAGCGCAGCTTCCTACTGGTCCAGACGTCCCCCTCCCACTGGTGCTGCATGAGGGGCTTGGATCATTCCTGCCTGCTGCGCTGCCCTTCCTGACCTGGGTGGCGGCTCTCTTCTTTGCACCTTCTGCCGGGCCTGCTTTGCTGGGCATTACATTTCAGGACTTTCAGCTCTGCTTGTCTGTTTTGCGCTTCCCCTCCCACCGGTGCTGCGTGAGGGGGGGCTTGCTCCATAGGCAAGACTCTCTGGAACGGGTAAAGTACATCTTACTTATCTGACACACGCTTGAGCCTTGTCCAGTTTTTTTTTTCTTTTAAACGCAGTATCAGTTAATATAACCGCTCCGCACAATAACCTAACTCTCCGCCATAACTTAACTGTTACTGATATCTTCATCAAAAACCTATCTGGATGTTTACTTCTTACTGCCCACACACAAAGAATATTAATTCAGAAATGGACTTTAAGTCTAGCTTATAAGAAGGATAGAGAGGGTAACAGTGAGTAGTGAGAATGAGGGTTGGCGCTAACTGTAATCCTAAAAGCCTCGTTATAGAAACTACTCCTCCTTAGTAGTTCGATATAGAGTAAATACTGGAAATTAGAAGAAAATAACTGGCGCTAAACAAAAAGCTAGGATTACACTACCTTATGAAAAAATGGATACCTATATAGTTATAATATCAGTGGTCTAATGCAACTATTGATACATAAAAATAACGTGAATGTGAATTAACCTTGAAATATCAAGTGCACTTGTGTAGTTAGTGGATAAGAAATGTACAAAATGCTAATATTAATTAGTGATATCTTCCTTAAGATAGAGAATATGCTACTAGGTGTCGATCCCTAATATGCAAATAATAAGACTCTGTGGTCTAATCCGTGCTGTGGTATAGGATACACTTAAGTCAAACAATAGCCTCAACTAGTAATATGAAGCAGGCCAAAGGATACAATGTGTACAAAAAATCAAAAAGTGATAGCGGTCTGCTAGGTGAAAAGAATGAATCAGTTAAAGTGTTTAAGGTGCGGATAATGCAAATAAATCTCTCTGACTAAAATTAAAAATATATATATATTTAATACTAAACAATAATAAAACAAATGGTACTGACTGTTATAAATAATTAAAACATACACTAGGGACGTCTCCCTTGAGTGCTAATAGCAAGAAACAAATATTGGCTCCAAAATGAATGAATATATCACACGTATGTCTGATAGAACAAAGTTCCTGTATGATGAGAAAGTCACAGTTTAATAACTAGTAAGGTACCTTACTGAACTCGGAGTAGTGGGAGCTGGCAGCTCGACCGTTTGTTAATTCCTTGTGCTTCCTTCGGCATCTGTGTTTGACGGGGTATTTCGCGGCTGAACGACAAGCCGCCCACTTCTGTAATGATTGGCGGTTTGGGCCACACACCCTTTCTTTGATAGGCCAGATGGATCCACGTACTGAGTGAGTGTGACAGCACCTCTGAAGATAGGTGTAACAGTCTGGTTTACGTTACAAGATGCCTGTGAACCTTGAATAAGGTGGATGTGTTCCTTAAAAACTGCACTCCAAGCAGTATTAGCAGCAAGATAGGACAACTAATATTGGCGCTGATCAGATCCCTGGTCCTCAAGTGGCAGTTGACTTTGTTAGTCCACAAGAGGGGGCTGGATCGCAGCTATTAGTATGGTATAAGTCTCGTAGTGTCCCAATAATAAAAACAAAATCACTGGAGTAAATTCTACGCGTTTCACCCCGGGAGGGCTTTATCAAGATACTCCAGGTATATTTCACACACCTTTTAAAGGTGCTCCTTAGATCTCATTGGCTAGTTGATAACCAAACCTATTGGAGCCAATAAACACCACCTCTTTTTTTCTTAAAGGTGGAAATTTGTAAATATGTACACTTGAATACGCTGATATATAAAGACCTATATAATCAACTAATTATCAACGTTTTTAACATAGTAAAATGAAATAAAAACCTTATCTATTATATATAAAGGATATATAAAAGTGTAGTGCCAGCTATATCTTTTAGGCTAATCATATATTGACTTTATGCAATGATATCAGCTTTAATATTAACTCTGATTCTTTCTAATTAAATAAGAACCCTTGAATTCATAAGTATAACCAAACTGGAATGGTTAATAGAATGTTAATATAATATTGTGGAAAATAAATGTTATAACATAATAAACAAACATATCTATATAAACTAAATAATATATGTATTGGACATCTCAGATGATAAAAATGTATAATAAATAAAAAAAATGTATAATAAATAAAAACCTTGTCTATTTTATATAAAGGATATTTGAAAGTGTAGTACCAGCTATGTCTTTCAGGCTAGTCACATATTAACGTTAAGCAATAATATCAGCTTTATTATAAACTCTGATTCTTTCTAATAGACAAACATATCTATATGGACTAAATGAGAGAAAAAAAAAAAAAAAATCTAATTGGACAAGTGTGCAAAATATAATAATGTGGTGGAGGGCTCAGTTCTATATAATGCACCCCAATATGGTGAAGAAAGATGGTTACAGGAAAATGGATATTTCTAATTCTGAGTTAAGTCCCTGGGGTTGTAAGGTTTGTAAAGTGTATATAGTTTCAGATTCGATTTTAAGTAGTTCTGTTTCCAAATTACCCCCTCTCCAATTCCCAGTAACTTTTTTGATACCCCAAAATCTAAAATCTGCCAAATTATTATTGTGTTTATCTTTAAAATGTTGGTATAGAAATGCATCTTTTTTTCCTTTTTCTATTGTCCAAAGGTGCTCACGGATCCTTTCTCTAAGGGTTCTTGTTGTCTCGCCAATATATTGTTTATTACATGTACATTGAATCATGTATATTACTCCTTTGTCTTGGCACCTAATTGTGCTATCTATTTTATAAACTTTTCCTGTTTGTGTGGATTTGTATTCCTTAATTTTGTGACTGTATTGGCATGACTTACAGTTAATACAGGGGAAGAAACCATTTAAATTTTCTCCTGACAGACTAATTTGTTTTTCCTTATTTTGTTCATTTTTGAACTCACTTGGAGCTAGGATTGTTTTGAGGTTTCTGGCCTTTTTATAGATGATATTAGGGTATGGGGGGACTCTGTTACCAATAATAGGGTCGTTCTGCACCAAGTGCCAATGTTTATTCATGATTTTTTTCAGAGTCTTATAATCCTCATTATAATTCGTGATTAATGGTGTATTGATGTGATTGCTATCTGAAACAACTGTCTTAGATTTTTCTTTATATTTCAGAAATTCTTTCCTGTCAATGGATTCAATATCTTTTTTGGCTTTAGTAATTAAATCTTTTTTGTATCCCTTCTCAAGGAATTTTCTTTCCAGAAAATCTGCTTGCTCCAGATAGTCTGCATTATTTGAACAATTTCTACGTAAATGGATGCATTGACTTTTTGGGACATTTTCTTTCCATCTTTTCAGATGGCAACTCTCTGAATGTATCAGGTTATTGGCATCTACCTTTTTGAAGTGTGTTTTCGTATTTAATGAATTCTCCACTATTTCAATTTCTATATCAAGGAACACTATTTTTTCTTTACTTATAATATTAGTGAATTTTAAACCTAAAGTGTTACAATTCATGTCCGCCAAAAATTTATCTAAATAGACGACATCTCCACTCCAAATCATTAAGATATCATCTATATATCTTTTATAGAGCACGAGGTTTGCGCCAAGTTCATGGTCTTGGATGAAATTGTGTTCCCAATTACCCATGAATAAGTTTGCATAACTGAGCCCTCCACCACATTATTATATTTTGCACACTTGTCCAATTAGATTTTTTTTTTTTCTCTCATTTAGTCCATATAGATATGTTTGTCTATTAGAAAGAATCAGAGTTTATAATAAAGCTGATATTATTGCTTAACGTTAATATGTGACTAGCCTGAAAGACATAGCTGGTACTACACTTTCAAATATCCTTTATATAAAATAGACAAGGTTTTTATTTCATTTTACTATGTTAAAAACGTTGATAATTAGTTGATTATATAGGTCTTTATATATCAGCGTATTCAAGTGTACATATTTACAAATTTCCACCTTTAAGAAAAAAAGAGGTGGTGTTTATTGGCTCCAATAGGATTGGTTATCAACTAGCCAATGAGATCTAAGGAGCACCTTTAAAAGGTGTGTGAAATATACCTGGAGTATCTTGATAAAGCCCTCCCGGGGTTTACTCCAGTGATTTTGTTTTTATTATTGGGACACTACGAGACTTATACCATACTAATAGCTGCGATCCAGCCCCCTCTTGTGGACTAACAAAGTCAACTGCCACTTGAGGACCAGGGATCTGATCAGCGCCAATATTAGTTGTCCTATCTTGCTGCTAATACTGCTTGGAGTGCAGTTTTTAAGGAACACATCCACCTTATTCAAGGTTCACAGGCATCTTGTAACGTAAACCAGACTGTTACACCTATCTTCAGAGGTGCTGTCACACTCACTCAGTACGTGGAACCATCTGGCCTATCAAAGAAAGGGTGTGTGGCCCAAACCGCCAATCATTACAGAAGTGGGCGGCTTGTCGTTCAGCCGCGAAATACCCCGTCAAACACAGACGCCGAAGGAAGCACAAGGAATTAACAAACGGTCGAGCTGCCAGCTCCCACTACTCCGAGTTCAGTAAGGTACCTTACTAGTTATTAAACTGTGACTTTCTCATCATACAGGAACTTTGTTCTATCAGACATACGTGTGATATATTCATTCATTTTGGAGCCAATATTTGTTTCTTGCTATTAGCACTCAAGGGAGACGTCCCTAGTGTATGTTTTAATTATTTATAACAGTCAGTACCATTTGTTTTATTATTGTTTAGTATTAAATATATATATATATTTAATTTTAGTCAGAGAGATTTATTTGCATTATCCGCACCTTAAACACTTTAACTGATTCATTCTTTTCACCTAGCAGACCGCTATCACTTTTTGATTTTTTGTACACATTGTATCCTTTGGCCTGCTTCATATTACTAGTTAAGGCTATTGTTTGACTTAAGTGTATCCTATACCACAGCACGGATTAGACCACAGAGTCTTATTATTTGCATATTAGGGATCGACACCTAGTAGCATATTCTCTATCTTAAGGAAGATATCACTAATTAATATTAGGATTTTGTACATTTCTTATCCACTAACTACACAAGTGCACTTGATATTTTAAGGTTAATTCACATTCACGTTATTTTTATGTATCAATAGTTGCATTAGACCACTGATATTATAACTATATAGGTATCCATTTTTTCATAAGGTAGTGTAATCCTAGCTTTTTGTTTAGCGCCAGTTATTTTCTTCTAATTTCTAGCTTATAAGAAGGCATTGGGTAAAAAGTAAGAGAGAGGAAAAAGAAAAAGGTGAAAACTGAAGAATATTCCCCTACTATGTGAACTGCCAAATATTAGTTTCTCTCATTTTCATCTCAGGACTCTGACATGATTGTTAAAAATGGATAAGAATATATATATATATGGGTACACTAGGTATTGGTTTGCAGGTTTAACCATATGAAACACATTTTATATGTTTTTTTTTTTGTTAACAATAAAATATATTAGACCGCTCTTAAGAGGAAAGGGAGGGGGGAAGAAAGGGAAAGTAGAGGGAGGGGGAGAGAAAGAGAGCTCCTGGCTGCTCTGATAAATTGATACACCGTTGTTATCTGTATATAGTAATGCTCAGATTGAATATAAATATATAGCCCCCAAGAAAACAATTGATCAGGAACTGGAGGGTTCGTTCTCTTTTCCTTTTTCTATGCTGGCAACTTAACTAATTCTTGTGCTGTCTCATATGTATGACATTATTGTGTCTAAACTTACATATAGGTATTAGAGATTGTCTTTGTTAATATCTAGAATATACTCCTTTAAAGTATACCTTAATTCAACTTAAACTCTGTTAGGAAATAAGAAACATTGTGTCTTGTTGCTACTGGCAATTAAGTATTTTTCCTTAATATACTCTATATAAGTGTGAGGATATAGAATCTCAGATATAACGAGATACAAACAGCAGTCACTGCGACTTGAGTATACAGTATTTAGAAGTACATAAGCATACATTTAATATTAAATAATATAACCCAAAATTTCTCTTACTGACCTGCTAGGGGAACTCTAATTACAGGAATTACTAGGCTTATTGGTATAAAACCTGATAGCGCTGGGCTAAGTAGCCTGGAATAAATTTACTTTAAATCCATCCAAGTAATTTTGTAAAATATATAAATCCCCTTGTGGGCCAATCACTACTTGTAACTGAAATTTGTAAGTGAAGGAATTGAGTAAGAATTAGAGAGAGGAAAAAGAGAAAGGTGGAAATAGAAGAGCATTGCTCTATTGTGTGAATTGATTCAAACTAGATTCTCTTATTTTCATCTCAGGACTCTGACATGACAATTAAAAAATGTTAAAAACATTTAACAAGGTTAGGGGGGGAAGAGGGGTGGGGGTGTGGGGTGTTATAAAATATAAAAATCAGTGAGAGGTGAACACATTCGGGTTATATTCTTGACATAACCATGTTACAACCATTGGATGTATGACTATGTTACAAGATTAAGATATGACAATGTGCCCAACTGTGTCGGTGCTTGATTCTGATGTTCTTTTGATACCTGATGTAACTGTGTGTTTTCATGTGTGATACTCTCAATAAAAAGAATTTAAAAAAAAAAAAAAACATTTAACAAGTCTATGCCTCAAATGAGGAGGGGTAGGGACTTTCTATGTAAAGTTCTATTGCCTGGTTATTGTGAACCCTCTTCCTTAAAACATACAGACCTATTAGTTATTTAAATATCTAAAGCTTACCTAAAATAGTCAGAATCTCTGACTATCCAACATTTATGTACTGAGGAATCCCACTCATCTGTTATAATCTGATATCCATAATTTATAAAAAAAATTCATTATATTTTACTTTGTCTAAAACAACTACAATAGTTGACTCTGTTAATACTGGTATACAACAATTGAATCCAAGTCTTTCTCTTTGATATAACTTGGTTTTCTATGGCGTGACCACTGATTTTATAACTTTATCATAAAGGATCTTTTTGTTCCTTAGAATACAAGTCTAAGGCGAACTAAAACATTAAAATTATATTTAACCCCTGAGAGAGTGTTTTTTTTTACCTCTTCCAGCCGCTCTCCAGCTATATATCATTTTTTTTTTTCGTTTTTTTTTCTTCTCTCTCTCTCTACCCCCATAATAACTCACGTTCCCCGCCGGACTAAGAGGCAACCCACGACTAAATAAATTAAATTGCACACCCCTCACCTTTCACCTCCCCTTCCCTCACGCTTCTTCCACTAGGAGCAAATTCCCCTGTAAATCACTTCTTTCCCTAGTAAGGGATTCTTTTTTCTTCTCTTTTTCTCACTGCATCAATTCACTTTCACTGATCACAATTCGCATGGTTATAACTATATGGATACATTTTTACATCCTCACTCTAAAACACCACCTCCCCCTATGGCGGCTAGACAGAGAGATAAGCAAAATAAAAGCATTCTTGATCCTCCTGTTGAGGTACAGCCACCCATCACCAGTATTCAAACATCAACAGAATCTATGGATATCCAATCGTTAGTTTCCAAAATATCTGAAGCCCTTGAAAAATGAGATCAAAGTAGATATTGCGCATTTAGCATCAGAAGTTAAACAATTTGCTAGCAGGCTCACAGAAGCAGAGCAAAGGATATCCGACCTTGAGGATGCTATGATAGAAAATAATATTAGGTCTGAAGCTTCTTCTAATATTATATCTAAACTACAGAACAAAATTGAAGATCTTGAGAACCGCACACGCAGGAATAATTTAAGAATAATTGGGGTTCCCGAGGAGAAACAGTACGAGGATTTATTCAAATTACTTACACTTACAATCCCCCAGCTCTTAAAGATCTCTGAAGGGTTCCCCAAAACATTCATAGAAAGAGTTCATAGAATAGGTACCATATCCCCTATTAAAACCAATACAAAACCTAGACCAATTATTGTTAAATTTCTGAACTACCAAGATAAGGTTACATTTATGCAATCTTTCCGTAAGCATCAACCTATATTTTTAGGGGACAATAAAATTCTCTTGTTTCAGGACTACTCACTAGAGACAGTCACAAAGAGAAGGGAAATATCCCCAATATGTACAAAGTTTATCCAAAAGGGAACACGAGCAACCATACTACATCCCGCCAGACTTAAAATACATCTAGACAACTAGATACACTTCTTTGATTCAGCTGCAGAGGCAGGAAGGTTTTATGCTAAGAAGTTCCCTGCAGACTAAGAATTGTATAGTTAATGTCAGAAATGTAACTGATTTATTGATTGTTAAAATTAATTTCAAGGATAAAGTTCCGGCTATACTGGGTACCAGAGAGCCTAGATGGTATGGTCCCTCTGGAGTACCCCTCCCTCTCCCCCCCCCCTTTTTTTTTCTCTCTCTCCCCTCCCCCCTTCCTTCGCTCTTATATCTCTCATATAGAGAATAGTTATGTCTAGTAAACTTAAATTTACTTCATGGAATATAGGAGACCTAACATCCCCTATCAAAAGAAAAACAATAGTATCATATTTAAAGAAAATTAATACCTCTCTTGCATTTCTGTAAGAAACACATTTAAAAGCTGAAGAAATTCTCAAACTCAAGTCTTCTTGGGTTAGAGAAGTCTTCTTCTCCTCAGGTATTAACAGGAAGGGGGGAGTGGCTATTCTCATTGGTAAAAGTGTTAGCTATGAAATAATTCAGGTAGATCCCGATTCTGAGGGGAGATTTATCATTTTAAAAATCAAAATTAACAACATTTTATACACACTTTGTAATTTATATGCCCCAAATGTTTTTTTTTTTTTTTTTTTATAAATGTAATTTTTATTGAGGTAAAAATAGCTTTTACAATACAGTCATATCGGAAAAGATACAATTTATACACATCCTGTAGGGATAAACACATACCAAGCAATTACAATACATCATGTGGAAAACATCAACACGCATCAAACCAACAGGGTATGATATTCTGGTTACCTCATTTTTTTGAGTTTGTTGGATCGTAATGCCCTCCAAGCAAACAGGTCCACTTAAGGGACCAAAAACCTTAGCCCATCACTGAGGACCCAAAAACAAAGCTAATTTCAAACGGCTAGATTTGGAGTTTGGCGGTAGATGGGGTGCTAACGCTACGCGTGATTTATGTCTAACGCACGGCATTGTTTGACTCCGGTATTTAGAGTTCAAACAATACCTTCTACCGATACTCCTAACGCGTCTATTTCACACGCGGAATCCTGCCCGCGTTAGACAGTCTCCCATAGAGATCAATGGAAATGCAAACAAACACGCTTTTTTCATCTAACACTCGATCTCGCGAGAAATACGCACAGCTCGGTCATATGACGAATACCACATCATGCACAACAATAACACGCCGCAAATGTCACAACAATCACTAAACAAAGCACAGAAGCATTACACATTCACAAGCGGGGGGAATTTTATTCAAATAAAATACACGGAATACGCATATACTTTAAGATGCGGAAATACAGAAAATAACAACAAGGAAGAAAATACAAAAGCATACACTAGCAAAATAATCGCATTCAATATTACTATATATTAGGACAAACATACATATACAACACTTCACTAATACCACACCATCGCAAATTCACATTTAAACATAATACTATTGGACAATGTTATAGAAAACGAACACTATGACATCATCGCATTCTACACATTCCACAAATACTAACTCCAAATGAGCATGCGCACATTCACACACCTAATACACATTGCACAAATAATAAGTAAGAATAAAGCACACCTGAACACAATTTACAACGCAAACCGGTACATCATTAAACATTTACACAGGGTATATAAGCAACACACAAGCATGGCTTCTTTCACTGTGTTGCTGGTGGGTTTTTGGAGATTGGAGCTTAGAGATTTGGTGCATTATTGTGAGTCAGTTAGTGGTAGTGAGAGTTAGTGGTAGTGTGAGTTAGAGAGTTAGTGGTAGTGAGAGTTAGTGGTAGTGGGAGTTAGAGAGTTAGTGGTAGTGGGAGTTAGAGAGTTAGTGGGAGTGGGAGTTAGAGAGGTAGTGCTAGTGGGAGTTAGAGAGTTAGTGCTAGTGTGAGTTAGAGAGTTAGTGCTAGTGTGAGTTAGAGAGTTAGTGCTAGTGTGAGTTAGAGAGTAAGTGCTAGTGTGAGTTAGAGAGTTAGTGCTAGTGTGAGTTAGTGAACGACAGTTGGTTTGGGTGAGTGTGCGAGTGCTTTTTCTGGACACTTAACACATTTACACGCAAACACATTCAATACATACATACACTTATCAATAACACTACATACACTCCATACCCCATACCCTCTCATACTACACTCCATACCCCATTCCCTGTACTCCCATTCCCTGTAATCCCATTTACTCTTATCCCATACCCCATCCCCATCCCCTAGTTACATTTAGTTTACATATCCTCCTTTTAGTCTTCTTCTTCTTCATTTTTTTCATTTAAATACTCCTTACCCTCTTTTATTTATATCCCTTTCACACTTTCAGCACTTATTTAGGTCTTTTTAGTTCTTTATTTTGACCCCCTTTCATTTGATCACACTCACTTTTGGTTTGCTTAGTTGGGGTTTAGTTTAGGGAAGAGATGGAGGGCAGGCAGGGGAGAGGTAGAGGGGGGAGGAGAGGGAGGGGGAGAGGAACAGGGCAGGAAGGGGGGCAGGAAGCGGGGGTGGAAGCGGTGGGTGGACCCAGCCACTTGGTTCAAGATGAACAAGTGGCTGGGCCCAGTGGCGGACAGAGTAGGGCTTCACAGTCCGGGAAACAGAGGGCATCGTCACAGGGGAAGGCCAAGGTGACTAGGGAGGCAAGGTTTTCGATGGAGGAGAAGGAGGCCCTCGTAGAAGCCTATATGGCCAGGTATAGGAGGCTGCAGCATCAGAAGACCACCCCGACTGAGAAGAGGAAGCTCTGGCAATGAGATAAGGAATGCAGTCAATGCAGTGGGTGGCCGGAACAGAGATATGGACTCTATTAAACATCGATACCGGGACTTCAAAATGGATCTTAAGAAAAAGTTAAGCCTGGAGGCCCGACATGCCGCAGGAACCGGTGGCGGCCCTGCACTGGAAATCGAGTACTGCCGATGGGAGGAAATGTTGCGTCCCAGCATCTCCGAGGTGGATGTAGTCGGTATCGGAGGAATTGATACCGGGAACCTGCCATTCTCATCTGACGGTAAGCTCATTTAAGAAAAAATTCACATACGAATGTATTTCAAGGGACACTATACGCAAACCTTTACTTTCATGATTGAGGTAGAGAATACAATTTGACAAAACATTCAAATTAACTTATATTACCTAATTTGATTCATTCTTTAGATATACTTTAATGAAGAAATAGCCATGCACACGGTGAACCAATCACAGGAGGCAGCTATATTCAGCTACCAATCAGCATCTTCTAAGCATATTTAGATATGATTTTCAGCAAAGAATATCCAGAGAATGAAGCTAATTAGCTAAGAAAAGTACATTAGAAAGTTGATTATAATTGTATGTTTCTAAATCATGAAAGATAAAACATTGGGTTTCATGTCCCTTTAAGGATCAGATTAATGCTATTACGTTGTTTACACGCATTCACAATTACTTTGCGGTTACATCAGTATCTAGGCTATAGGTTAGGTGTGCATTTAAACAGACTGAAAACAAACGCTAAAACATTCAGATTGACCACAGATATCACAAACACGGTTTAGAAAATGCGGAAATCGTATTGATTGTTAGATTTCAAAGTGGATTAATGAGGCTGCATTTGTAATTGTATCGTAAGCTAAGTCATTTAAAGCTTTATTTGGAAATATGCTAATATATACATTTATTTATTTTTCTAATATACAGAGTCTGGGGAGGAGGCAGCACAGCAAATACCGGCTCCTCCTTTACCCCGGGATGAGAGTGGTGGGGATGAATCTCCACCTCGGAGGGAAGAGGCCCCCCATGACGAAGAGGCCACGGAAGCAGAGGAAGAGGCCCTGGAAGCGGAGGAAGAGGCCGCGGAACCAGAGGCCCCTCAAGGACCCGCACCCCGCCGTGCACGGGCACCCCGCCGTGCACAACAAGAGGAAATAGCGGAGGTGCGGGTTCTGCTAGACTACATTGACCAGATGCGTAACTCCCGGATACAAAATATAGAAGGCAGAACTAGAATTCTTGAAGGACAAAACAAAATCATTGAAGGCCAAAACCAAATAATAAACATCCTTACTCGAATAGAAGAAGGACAAAACAGAACCTTTAATCTCCAACAAGAGATGTTTAATTTCTTCCGGGAGGCGCATGCTGGTCTGCCTCCTGCTGGTCTGCCTCCTGGTCCGCCTCCTGGTCCGCCTCCTGCTGCTGGGCCATCTTCTCCTGCCGGGCCATCTTCTCCTGCCGGGCCATCTTCTCCTGCCGGGCCATCTCCCCCTGCTGGCCCATCTCCTCCTCCTCCTCCTCACCTTGGTCGTCCCAGTACTCTTCCTTCCACTCTTCCCACAATATCTCCAATGAGAACTCGTCGGAGTCGGCAGTTGACCCTCCCAGAGCCTCAGCCCCGTGGGAAGAGGGGAAGGAAGAGGAAGTAAGTATTTGTTTTCATGTTTAATGTTTTTTTTATTTAATGTGTAATGGATAGCTATGTGATGATGTGGTTTTCATACACTTGTGGACCACACTCTGTATATAATCTACTTCTATGGGACCGGGTCCATGGAGGCAGATTGTTTGCAGAGTGTGGGTTATAAGTGTGTGAAAACCACATCACATACCTATCCTTGTTCATGATATTGATTGGTTTCTGTGATGTGATGTCCAAACTGTTTCCCGAATCGCAAAAAAAATTAACCTTACAATTATCCATGATGGCATATTACTGTTTGAATGACAATAACACAGCTTAAAGGGACAGTCAGAATTATTGATTACAAAGAAAACACTGTATTACGCATTATCAAGTTGGAAACAACAAAACATGGAGAAATACGTGTGACTTATGTGCTTACCCTTGTATCTATGCCTATGAAAAATGACCACTTATTTGTTGTTCTGACATAACAACATTTTAGACATCAATGATCAATACATGGTAAATATGCTGTATGAGCTCAAGGATTTACATATACAAATGCTATCCAAATGCCCTCTAGTGGTCAAATTGCATAATGATTACATGCACTCTTCAAGCTCTAAGAAATGAGCACACGAACCTCATAGGTTTAGCTAGCAATTTAAAATAAACACAAATGATTAATTGGTGAGAAACCTTTGATATCATTGATATTACAAAATTGACTTTTTTAATAATGCAAAACATTATTTGTTTTCTAAACTGTCCCTTTAACAAAATTACATATGCTAACATAATATTTGCAGATTGTTCGTATATCTACATGTACTTGTTCAAACAATAAATTTGGAAAAATATTTTCTTAAAGAGACATTATTTTTGTTTTTATTTTTTTTAATAAAGACATTTGTTTTAACAATGAATATGGTTTAAAGTCCTTTTAGGAGTGGGGGGGGGGAAAAAATATGCTAACAATAATATATTTGGAGATTAACCAATGTGGAACTCATACATGATACAAAAATCAACATTTGCATTAAAGGGACAGTATACTATATTTTTAACAGAACTGCATGTAATAGACACTACTAGAAACAACAAGATTAACATATACTGATATCAATATTAGAAAGCTTTAAACACTTTCTTATAAATTCGGGTTATCTCTATTGAAAATATAGATGAACCCCCATTACAACCGTAAAACAAGACAATACCTCATCATTAACATATGAAAAGACCCTTTACACAAACTGGAGAAAGCTGGAGATGGTACTCACATGAAACTTTGAGGCTTGGCGAGGAGTCTGAAAATTACTTCAATTTTATTTGAACAGAAGCAAAATGAGACGTGTATTTGGTAAACAATGGACTATATAACTAGAGACAAAATAAAATAGTTTGGTTTTTAATGTGAGTGTCTAATGAACCTTTAATAAAATATACGACGAAAATTACATTTAGAAGAAGTCGGCATCATATATTTAGCATATGATAATGATAAATGCATATTGATTACTTTATTCTAACACAATAGCGCATATTTATGAATTAGATATCTTTAACATTAAACACAACAGTCATTTTTCATAAAACGGAACATATTGTTGACAAACATTTTAAACAACATGGACTATAGAGATTTGCACTTGCCTCGAAATATCTTATGCATGAAAACATTTTGCTTTCGTTCGTTTATTCAACCAGACATCCAGCAAAAGAGAATGTGGTGGTCTTTATCAGCTATGGGTCAACAATGTAACATGATGCAAACAATCCATATTCGACATGTTTTTAAACTTGTCTTCTCATTCACAAACGTGTTTAACGTGCACAAACAAATATTGCGGGAATACGTAATACAATCAGACTTTTTTTACCTTTGCATGTGACGTCTTAATTAACATGGCGCTTCCTTGATCACATAAGAACGCAATCCAATAAAAGGCGCATTCTTGATCACGTAAGAACGCAAACCAAAAAAAGGCGCATCCTTGATCGCGTAAAAACGCCATCCAATAAAAGGTGCATCCTTGATCGTGTAAAAACGTCAGTCAATACAAGGAATCATTGGACAGCCTGGCAGGTGACGTCTTAAGCAACATGGCGCATCCGAGATCAAGGAAAAACTGCAGCCAATACAAGGACTCAGTTGACAGCTTGGCATATCAATAAGAAACGTATTTATATTTTAGTAACTAGTATGTGTCTAGATTGCTATCTAGGAATGTCACGAAATCATGAATCATCTTTTCGGACTTGACTGTCCCTTTAACTATAGCTATGGTGTATATCTTTAACATTTAAAAGATACACATGACAAATACATATGCCATTGATGTTTTAAGATATGTTTAGATTGTTTTGGAATAACAATAATGACACATGTATTGATCAAACGTGTCATTTATTCAAGTGGAAATATGGTCAGCCTACAATATTTGTAAAAACATATTCTTCATCTAAAATATGCGCATTACACACAGAGATTGATTTGGTTACACTTTTACAATAAGATAGAATTGAAAATGAAATACATGTGCTGTCAACATTACAATAAGATTGTTTATTAATAAGATTATATGTCCTTGTTCATGTAAAAAGGACAAAAACGCTTTAGAAATGGAAATCCATTCATTAACAATTGTGCTCACCATCACTTAAAGGGACATGATTTTTATTTATAAAAAGAGGATACACAGAGACAATACTAATTCAATAAAATGAACACTTTACAGGGATTATATCATTGTATCAATCCTCAGATCATTTGTTAAAGGTGCATCAATTCATGCAGAGTTTATAAATACACACATGGATGTGAAATTTTAAATATACATATATATACACAAATAACTATCTATATATACATATATAAAAAATTACTATGCTAATCATAATCATGCAATGATAAAGCTTTTCGAAAAATATATAAAGACAAATAATAAAATTACATTGGAGATGTTAATCTTAAAGTCATTTACAATTGTATTACATATATGATTCAGGAAACACCATTATTTTTGGTAAGGTCCCTTTAAGGATCAACCAGATAAACTAGATATTTCAATCAATGACATGAATAAGGAGGACAAAGAATCGTGCAATGACATGTCTTTTATTAGTATGTCAGAAAACATCAACAACGTTTATAAATAATCATGTAAATATCAGGAAAATTGGAGCCATATGACAAGGTAACAGAGTGCATCACAGTCCATGAAGAGAGTTGCCAAGGGCCAGCATAGCCCCATTTGAGCCATATGACAAGGTAACAGAGTGCATCACAGTCCATGAAGAGAGTTGCCAAGGGCCAGCATAGCCCCATTTGAGCCATATGACAAGGTAAGAGAGTGCATCACAGTCCATGAAGAGAGTTGCCAAGGGCCAGCATAGCCCCATTTGAGCCATATGACAAGGTAAGAGAGTGCATCACAGTCCATGAAGAGAGTTGCCAAGGGCCAGCATAGCCCCATTTGAGCCATATGACAAGGTAAGAGAGTGCATCACAGTCCATGAAGAGAGTTGCCAAGGGCCAGCATAGCCCCATTTGAGCCATATGACAAGGTAACAGAGTGCATCACAGTCCATGAAGAGAGTTGCCAAGGGCCAGCATAGCCCCATTTGAGCCATATGACAAGGTAACAGAGTGCATCACAGTCCATGAAGAGAGTTGCGAAGGGCCAGCATAGCCCCATTTGAGCCATATGACAAGGTAAGAGAGTGCATCGCAGTCCATGAAGAGAGTTGCCAAGGGCCAGCATAGCCCCATTTGAGCCATATGACAAGGTAACAGAGTGCATCACAGTCCATGAAGAGAGTTGCCAAGGGCCAGCATAGCCCCATTTGAGCCATATGACAAGGTAACAGAGTGCATCACAGTCCATGAAGAGAGTTGCCAAGGGCAAGCATAGCCCCATTTGAGCCATATGACAAGGTAACAGAGTGCATCACAGTCCATGAAGAGAGTTGCCAAGGGCCAGCATAGCCCCATTTGAGCCATATGACAAGGTAAGAGAGTGCATCACAGTCCATGAAGAGAGTTGCCAAGGGCCAGCATAGCTCCATTTGAGCCATATGACAAGGTAAAAGAGTGCAAGGTAAAAGAAAAAAAGGCCAAATGGCAACCATAACAAAAACATCAACATGTGGACGGAGGATTCTTATCTGCGCCCTTGGAGCATCTCCAGATCCTCCACTTACTGGTCATCCCTTTCATCGTCCTGTGCATGTCCAGCTACAGATTCAAGCATTGAGTTCCACCGCCTCATCTGACGTAGATTCATATGCTGAACCTGTAGCTGGGCCTGCATGGTGTCGGCCATCCCTCTCAGGACAGCTGCGTTCCTCAACACGGCCTGCTCTATGCGTGCTAGAGCTTCGAGCGTGAGCCATGTTGAGTCACAGCCTAAAATAAAGAATAAATAAAATATTAATGATAATTACACAACAGACAAAATAAAAAGCAAATATACATTGTCATCATAAAGACAAATAATTTTTTAAATTAATTTGTTGACATTGATTATTTACACATGAAATATGTTATTCAGACAGACCTAAACCAGCATAGCCCCATTTGAGCCATATGACAAGGTAACAGAGTGCATCACAGTCCATGAAGAGAGTTGCCAAGGGCCAGCATAGCCCCATTTGAGCCATATGACAAGGTAACAGAGTGCATCACAGTCCATGAAGAGAGTTGCGAAGGGCCAGCATAGCCCCATTTGAGCCATATGACAAGGTAAGAGAGTGCATCGCAGTCCATGAAGAGAGTTGCCAAGGGCCAGCATAGCCCCATTTGAGCCATATGACAAGGTAACAGAGTGCATCACAGTCCATGAAGAGAGTTGCCAAGGGCCAGCATAGCCCCATTTGAGCCATATGACAAGGTAACAGAGTGCATCACAGTCCATGAAGAGAGTTGCCAAGGGCAAGCATAGCCCCATTTGAGCCATATGACAAGGTAACAGAGTGCATCACAGTCCATGAAGAGAGTTGCCAAGGGCCAGCATAGCCCCATTTGAGCCATATGACAAGGTAAGAGAGTGCATCACAGTCCATGAAGAGAGTTGCCAAGGGCCAGCATAGCTCCATTTGAGCCATATGACAAGGTAAAAGAGTGCAAGGTAAAAGAAAAAAAGGCCAAATGGCAACCATAACAAAAACATCAACATGTGGACGGAGGATTCTTATCTGCGCCCTTGGAGCATCTCCAGATCCTCCACTTACTGGTCATCCCTTTCATCGTCCTGTGCATGTCCAGCTACAGATTCAAGCATTGAGTTCCACCGCCTCATCTGACGTAGATTCATATGCTGAACCTGTAGCTGGGCCTGCATGGTGTCGGCCATCCCTCTCAGGACAGCTGCGTTCCTCAACACGGCCTGCTCTATGCGTGCTAGAGCTTCGAGCGTGAGCCATGTTGAGTCACAGCCTAAAATAAAGAATAAATAAAATATTAATGATAATTACACAACAGACAAAATAAAAAGCAAATATACATTGTCATCATAAAGACAAATAATTTTTTAAATTAATTTGTTGACATTGATTATTTACACATGAAATATGTTATTCAGACAGACCTAAACCATTAAATGGACATTTTAATCCAACATGTTGTCCCCTTTAATTGGTTTTTGATGATCCACTTTTACAGCTTGAGTGTCTTAAATCTTGTTAAAGGATTTACATTGTACTTACATTAGCAATTTTAAGATTTTAGTTATACTGTGGTAGGCACACCTATCCTTAAACATTTTGGCGTTGAGGACAAGCTGTGTAAACATAGCAACCAGAAGAAATTACATTCCCACTGGGTTATACAAGAGATAATGTATGATCATTTGGACATAAATATTTGGATCCAAATAGTGGTGATTGGTATATGTAGTGATATCAAATTAAAGGGACAGTAAACCTAAATATTTTAGTTACTGATTCAGATAGAGCATGACATTAAAAAGAATTATTAATTTACTCGTATTCTTTAAATGTTTGAATTCTCGAGCTATATTTTAAATGCAAGAATGTAAGTTTATAGGGCAGGCCATTTTTGGTTATCAACTTTGGTTGTCCCTGCTGATTGATGGATACATCCATCCAACAATAAAGAAATGATGTCCATATTTTTTTTTAAATAAAAACAAAATATAGGCATTTCTTTGTTTCAATAAAGATAGCAAGAGAATGAAGAATAATTGATATGAGTAGTAAATTATAAATTTGATTAACATTGCATGCTCTATTTGAATCACAATTGAAAAATTTTCATTCAGTGTACCTTTAAGTATCTTATAATGTTGATTTTGAATGATACTTACAACTGTGCCTGGGAAGGACAATCCGACACCCAGGACAATGAAGGTTGAGACAGGGGGGAGGGATGGGATTGGGTTGGGGAGGGATGGGATTGGGTTGGGGAGGGATGGGCTGCTGCTCTGGGGTAGCCCGTACAGCTGGGGAGTGGTGAGTTGGGGGCTGGGCAGCTGGGGTAGCTGTACGGGCCAAAAGACGGGGACGAAGGGGCGTTTTTTGGGAGGGATACGACAGGACAAATGGGAAGGGCAGGGGGCTGGGCAGGGGACTGGGCAGGTGTCACAAATGTGGAATCTGGAGGTTAAGTTCCTAAAAAAGAGAGGATAATTGCAGTGGTTGAATCCAACTGTAGACAACAGGGTATGTATATATCCTATCTCTATGTTATTTGACCTCTAAGCAGGAGTAAAGGTATTGTGGTGTTGAAGGAATATTGCTTTAAGGAGCGGCAGCAAATGACACACTTGGTCATTTATTTAGCAAAAATCCTAACATTAGTGTATGGTTACATGTGTGTATAAAGTTTCACTATAGTCATTTAGGAGGCAACAGGAATGACAGGGATATTTATACACAGAACCAAAATGGAGTTTGTATACAATGAGAGGGAAAAGTTTAGGTAATATTTGCATGATAGTAAAGTTTAACAATAGCGGATAAGTTCACCAATTTGAATCTTAGTAGTAACGGATAATATGTGAAACAAATTTGAAATAGTCAAGGTAAAAGGTCTTACTATGAGTCCGGAAGGAAGGCAGCAGGAGAGCTAGTCAGAGCTGTGAGCACCGCGGGCGGATTGAGATGTCGGCGTGTGACGTCACCGCAAGTGAAGAGTACAGCTGACAGGCTTCTTGCAAACGGAGACAGCAGAGGTGAATCAACACGATCACCGTGAGTAGCAAGGAGGCGTCATAGAATGGTTTGAAACCGGAGGGTTTAGTAGAATTCCTTTGGAGCAACTTCAGGCATACAAAGGATAAAAAGGTTGGTTAATCCTGTAGAGGAATTGTAGAGCTGGAAAATCTTTGTGTAACACAAAATTAACAAGCATTGAATGATCAGTGAAAGGCTTTTTTATACAGGTGTGTGAAAGCAACACACCCACAATTAAAGGAACAGTAGCTGGGATGCGAAAAAGGGTGAATATGACAGAACTCCCCCCTCAAGGAGCCACTCCGTGGATCAGGGTTTAGGCTTGTCAGGATGAGAGCGATGGAAGGAGGAAACGAGCCTGCGTGCAGAAACATTGGAAGCCGGCTCCCTAGAATCATCATCAGCCGTATAGCCCTTCCAATGAATGAGATACTGCAAGGTTCCTTTGAAAATCCTGGAGTCCTTGATAGAACTAACCTCGTAATCCCGTTCGTCATCCCGGCCAAGGAGGGAGTCTGGAGAAGCGACTGTTGGTTGACGAAGCGGATGGTAGGGTTTGAGGAGTGACACATGAAACGTAGGATGTATCTTGAAATCATCAGGTAATGACAGTGTGACAGCATTACGGTTCACTATGGCCTTTATGGAGTATGGACCTATGTACAATGGAGAGAGCTTACGAGAGGGATAGGGGAGTCTGAGATTCTTGCTGGAAAGCCAAACTTCATCCCCAATGGAATACACAGGAGACGGTTTTCTTTTTAAATCATAGTAAGATTTGTGGTATTCCTTGGTTTTCTTGATGTTTTCTGTTACAGAGGAAAATGTATCAGATATGCTATTTACAAATTCATTAACTAGAGGACAGGGGCTGTCATATGCAAGATCTTGATGAAAACTGGGGTGGAAACCATAGTTAATATAGAAAGGTGAGAACTTGGTTGAGGTATGAGTTGTATTATTATACGCAAATTCTGCCAATGGAAGTAGATTTGACCAGTTATCCTGTTTCTCATTGATGAAACAACGTAGATATTGTTCCAACCATTGGTTGGTCCTTTCTGTCTGTCCGTTGGACTGGGGATGGAAGGACGTACTTAATCGTTTTTGTATTTGTAGGGTATCACAGAGGTGTTTCCAGAATTTACTGGTAAATTGGGACCCACGGTCAGATGTAATGCTGAGGGGTAGACCATGATGTTTGAAAACATGTTGTATGAGGAGTTGAACGGTTTCAGAGGCAGAGGGTAATTTAGTGGTGGGCACGAAGTGTGCCATTTTACTGAATAAATCAACCACAACAATAATGGTATTGTGATTGGATGATTTAGGAAGTTCCACAATATAATCAATGGCTATATCCGTCCAAGGTCTTGTTGGTGTGGGTAGAGTTAGCATTGATCCATAAGGTTTTTGGTTCATGGTTTTGGATACTGTACAGGTGTTGCAGGATTTGATATATCCCTTAATATCCGAAATCATGGATGGCCACCAGTAGGTTCTCGAAAGCAAGTCGATTGTCTTGTTTATGCCTGGATGCCCAGCTAATGGTGTATAGTGGTTGGACTTGAGTATCTCTGGTCTTAGTCCTTTGGGAACATATAGTAACTTATCATGATATAATAACCCATCTGGACCTAATTGTAGTAGAGTTGCAGGTATATCATCATCATCATCTTGGTGTCTTTTGAATAGCTCCAAGGTGGTTTCGGTGAGACCAATTATATGGTCTAGAGGTATTATAGTTTGTTGGTTAGGTAGTTGAGTAGGCTTATCGTGAATACGCGAGAGAGCATCAGCCTTTTTGTTTTTATTACAGGGTCTGTAAGTAATCAAATAATTGAATCTACTGAAGTAGAGATTCCAGCGTACTTGTCTTGCAGTGAGAGTTCTATTGGTTTTCAGGAATTGAAGGTTCCTGTGATCGGTGTATATCAAAATGGGGATACTGGTACCCTCCAATAAATGTCTCCAGTGCTCAAGGGATGATTTAACTGCGAGGAGTTCCTTTTCACCTATAGCATAGTTAAGTTCCGATTCACTGAGAACACGGGAATAAAATGCTACTGGATGGAGAGGATGTTTCAACGACCTTCTTTGTGATAGAACAGCTCCAATGGCATGGTCAGAAGCGTCTACTTCCATTACATATTGCAAAGATGGGTCGGGGTAGGATAGGATGGGTGCAGTAGTGAATTTTTGTTTGAGAGTATCGAATACTGTCTGTGCTTCTGTAGACCAATGGAATTTAACTGTGCTTTTTGTGAGATTAGTCAGGGGTTTAGCTAAATGAGCGAAATTTTTTATAAATTTACGATAAAAATTCGCAAACCCCATGAATCTTTGTATGTGTTTCTTTGTGGTGGGTGTCGGCCACTCTAAAATTGTGCGTATTTTTGTGTCCTCCATGTTAATACCTTGTGGTGTGATAATATAACCCAGGAAAGTGATGGTGTTGGAATTAAAAATACACTTCTCAGGCTTAGCATAGAGGTGATATTCTCTCAATCTTGACAAGACTGTTCTGACATGTTTAACATGATCTGTTATATTCTGAGAGTAAATTAAAATGTCGTCTAAATAGATGACAACGAATATGTCTAAGATATCCTTGAAGATATCATTTATTAGGTATTGAAACGTTGCCGGCGCATTACAAAGTCCGAATGGCATCACGACATACTCGTAAAGGCCGTAACGAGTACGAAATGCCGTGAGCCATTCGTCCCCTTCTCTAACTCTGATGAGGTTATATGCGCCTCTTAGGTCTAATTTGGTAAAACATGTGGCACCCGCAAGGCGTTCGATAAGCTCTGGTATAAGCGGCAGAGGATATCGATTTTTAATTGTGCGCTTATTTAATTCTCTGTAATCCACTATGGGTCTTATAGTATTGTCCTTATTCTTTACAAAGAACATCCCAGCTCCTGCGGGTGACCTGGAAGGTCGTATAAACCCTTTCCTTAAATTGTCTTCGAGGTAGTTTTTTAAGTATTCTAGTTCAATTTTAGAGAGGGGAAAAATATGACCACATGGAATTTCTGCTCCTGGTATTAGGTCTATAGGGCAGTCATATTTCCTATGCGGGGGAAGGTTCTCTGATTCTTTTTTACAGAAGACATCCCTGAAATCAGAGTATTCAGGTGGTATATCTGTTGTAGGTGTCATAAGAATAAGGTGACTAGTGTGACAAGTGGTGTTACAATAGTCAGAGGTGAAGTTAACAGTTGATGTTGCCCAGGTGATAACAGGGTCATGTAATTTTAGCCATGTGTAACCTAAAACCAGAGGGTAGAGGGGTGAGGTGATAACGTCAAAAGTAATGTATTCAGTATGTGAAGAATGTATGGTTACTAGAAGTGGAATTGTCTGAAAAAGAATGGGACCTGAGGAAATTGGGTTACCATCAATCACTCTCACCAACACTGGGTTTTGTTTCTTTATAAGTGGAATTTTATTTACAGTGGTAAAGGTAACATCAACATAATTGGCACTTGCTCCCGAATCAATAATCGCCTGGCATGGTAGACGATGACTCTCCCACTGTAGAGTAAGAGATAACAAGCAATGAGATGAGTACTTGTCTTGCAAGCTATAACAAAAGTCATTAGGATGTTTCTTACCCCTTTTTTGTTGGCTTAGTATAGGACAGTCCTTAACTGTATGTTGAGCAGCCCCACAGTACATACATAAGTTGTTGTTTTTCCGGCGAAGCTTCTCTTGTGGGTTGAGCGGACCTCGTATGAATCCGATATCCATTGCTTCAGCTGTAGTGTGTGATAATGGTCTAGATAGTGATGGTGTAGTACCTGATGTACTGGTTCTTTTAGGGGTGTAATCGGGTATACCACGCTCATGTCTGCGTTCACATAAACGCTGATCAAGGTTGATACTTAGATTAATTAACTCATCTAATGACTGAGGTAATTCCACTCTAGCTAACTCATCTTTGAGCGTGTCAGATAGGCCTAATCTGAACTGGTTTCTCAAAGAAAGTTCGTTCCATCCACTATCCTTGGACCACCTCTTGAACTCAGTGATATAATCCTCCACTGTTTTTTTCATCTGTCTTAATGACCTCATGGCATTTTCTGCAGTTAACTGCAAATGGGGGTCATCATATAACTGAGACATGCTTTGAAAAAATAAGTCCAAGGATAGTAGAATGGGATCATTATTCTCAAAGAAGCTGTTAGCCCAAATACGGGGTTCACCCCTAAGATAAGATATTGTAGTGAGTACCTTAACCTGGTCAGATGGATAAGTATGAGGCTTAAGCCTAAATAACAAATAGCAGGAATTTCTGAATTCCCTAAATACCTTTCTGTCCCCAGAAAATAAGTCAGGGGGGGACACATTAGGTTCAATGATTGGAATATTTTTCTGTTTGTCTGCAATCTCTTTTATGTATGTCTTAAGTGTAGTATTTTCCTGCTGTAAGGCATTGAGAGCTTGTGTAATGACTTCAACCTTATCAGTTAAGCTTTGTACATGCGTAACAATGTCTACTGGATTCATTTTAAAGAGGCTTGTTAATATTGTCACAAATGTGGAATCTGGAGGTTAAGTTCCTAAAAAAAGAGAGGATAATTGCAGTGGTTGAATCCAACTGTAGACAACAGGGTATGTATATATCCTATCTCTATGTTATTTGACCTCTAAGCAGGAGTAAAGGTATTGTGGTGTTGAAGGAATATTGCTTTAAGGAGCGGCAGCAAATGACACACTTGGTCATTTATTTAGCAAAAATCCTATCATTAGTGTATGGTTACATGTGTGTATAAAGTTTCACTATAGTCATTTAGGAGGCAACAGGAATGACAGGGATATTTATACACAGAACCAAAATGGAGTTTGTATACAATGAGAGGGAAAAGTTTAGGTAATATTTGCATGATAGTAAAGTTTAACAATAGCTGATAAGTTCACCAATTTGAATCTTAGTAGTAACGGATAATATGTGAAACAAATTTGAAATAGTCAAGGTAAAAGGTCTTACTATGAGTCCGGAAGGAAGGCAGCAGGAGAGCTAGTCAGAGCTGTGAGCACCACGGGCGGATTGAGATGTCGGCGTGTGACGTCACCGCAAGTGAAGAGTACAGCTGACAGGCTGCTTGCAAACGGAGACAGCAGAGGTGAATCCACACGATCACCGTGAGTAGCAAGAAGGCGTCATAGAATGGTTTGAAACCGGAGGGTTTAGTAGAATTCCTTTGGAGCAACTTCAGGCATACAAAGGATAAAAAGGTTGGTTAATCCTGTAGAGGAATAGTAGAGCTGGAAAATCTTTGTGTTAGCACAAAATTAACAAGCATTGAATGATCAGTGAAAGGCTTTTTTATACAGGTGTGTTAAAGCAACACACCCACAATTAAAGGAACAGTAGCTGGGATGCGAAAAAGGGTGAATATGACAGCAGGGGACTGGGCAGGGAGCTGGGCAGGGGACTGGGCAGGGGGCTGGGCAGGGGACTGGGCAGGGGAGGAACAATGATGACCAGAAGCAGAGGATCCATCTGAAATAAATATAATAAATATATTAACATCTCATACATCATGAAATCAAATCAACGCATTTCAACTTGATTATGTTTGCAATATACTTAGAAGTGTGTTTGAATTTCTAAACAATGATGACATGAGGATATGGTATGCATATAGGCACTCAGATGAATATCAATGACTGTCTGTACAATTCTAAAATTATTATTGTGGTTTGGCCTAGAATATGCATGTGACATCATGATGGCATGAATTTCAAATCCAAATATTTAAACAAATCCAAGCATATCTTCATGCTGCCTGATATATAAAGGGGGCAGTAGTGTATTTGAACAGACAAATAATATTCCTTTTTAAAGTGCAAAAGCTGTAGACTTTGAATGTCTTCAATAAAATGATTTCCAATAAAGCAACATGTTGGAAACATGTTAGATATATTTCACATACCATCAGACTTCAAGGGAGCCTCTTCCTTCTCCGTCCCACATGTTAAATCAATCTCTGTAAAACATAACATGTTGTGTACACGTTAAGATCAGATATTATAACATATGTTACTGTTGCTCAAAGACACACATCAATGTTGCATTAAAGATATACACACCCAAAGTTATGATTTACATCATTTTGATGGAGCATACAAATGACATTAGATTTGTTATTATCAATGATTCAGATTTTCTATTTATTGTTTGTATTAATTTTAAAATCATAAAAGCATAGTACATTGAACATTTAAGATTTCTCATGTGTGTATCACTTGATGATTGTTGTCAAAAATGAACCTGGAAACAAACATATGCTATACATCTTCTGAATAACAAAGGTGTAGACTAAGAAAGTTTTAATTCTTAATCTTTCAATATTCAAATAAAATTAATATATAATCAGAGGAGTCAATTATATGTTTGTTTCAAATGTTATGCTTCATCAGAATCATGCTCATAATATTGATTACCAATACACCTTCAATGACATATAAATGAGTCAATGGACTTACCAGAAGACCGCAAAGGCGGCTCTGTGTCAGTGCTGGATTCCTCTGGGCTCCCCACACCAACTCTCTCTATGAATGATATAGATATATATTAGTGAACACATTTGGGATAGCACTAAATCACATCTGTATCGATTTATAAGAATAATCAACTTGAAAATGTGAAGAATAGAGCAGTCATTATAAAATAAAATGCTTTATTGAATCAAGGGGATTATGTAAAAAATGATGTATTGAACATATGTTTAATTTCTGACTATATTAGACATCAAACTCATCTCATACGATGCTATTGCATATCTAAATATACCCATTGATCAATGTTCTTAAAAGAATACACACAAACCACATTTTGAATAACAGCTGTTGACAAATATAAACAAAGACATGTGGCACATCGAGCCATTTGTGCAATGTACAGTAATCTTGTTTAGGACACAACACATACTGATCACAATACCAAACCAAATTGATTAGTACAAATATGTAATCATGGTGCTGTTAGAGTATGCTTATATCTAGAAAGTAACTCCAACAGTGAATATGTGAATTATATATCAATATTGTCTAATCCAAAGAATGGAAGGATTGATGAATCTATTGTTTATTAAAGGGACACTGACATGATTTATTTCAATCATTGATTTCACTGTTCAAACTGTTCCAAATGATTTAACATTGACTCCTATTATAATTTTAATGTTGCTACATTTTAATCTTAAAGGCAGATAAGCAATATTGGATTCAATAAATATTGTTTGTTGAAGGTATCCACCAATCATCAATAAAAACCCAGGTTGATCAACCAAAATTGAGCTGCAGATAAACGTACATTCTTAATTTTAAAATACATTTAGCAATAGAATATTTCACATATGATTATAGTATTATATTTAAATGTTGCTTAATATTGCATGCTCTATCTGAATGACAACATTAATAATTTTAGCTCAGTGTCCCTTTAATATAAAAATATATTGATTTGACAAGGTTGGTGTTAATGAATTCTCTACTCCATATGTTGATGTAATGAATGGGATTGAGCATGCAATTCGAATCTAATATGCTATTTAAGGATATCCTAAGAATTATTTAATTTTCATCTATTAAAGGGACATGAAGCTCTAAATGTGTAATTGTATACTTTTTGAAACTATGTACTACTGTTATCTCAACACATGATTTTAACTTTTGACCCAATGCCAATTTATGCATAAAAAAACAGCTGGATAATACCAGTAATGCATTGTTTAACCTAAACCAAAATCAATATGTTTTTAGAAGAACTAAAACAATAGACTGAACCAATGTAGCTCATAAAATGTTTAAACAAAACAATAAAATCACGTTTACAAATCATTCAATGTAAAATTTCGTTGGCATGTCCCTTAAATGACGTGATCAATTTCAAAAATGGAATCTATATTTTTAAAAACAAATCATATGCAAAAGTGTGTGAATTTTTTAAAAATGTATACAAATAAGATTAAGCAATACACAAGGGAAGAATATAAATTGGACATTCAAAGAATCTTACATTAAAATTTAGATATCCAGAATAGATGGGATATTTTAAATTTGATAAAAATTCAGAGTAGTCTTACAATGTAATCCTCTGTTTATTTATTTTTTTATTCTTATTTGTAAATATTTTACTAATCCATTTTGCAGATACATATAAATATTGAACAATGTGGATTTAGTATGTAATGTTCTGTCCATGTTTCTAAGACAAATGTCAATTAAAATGAGACATACCATACTGTGACAAGCCCTGGCTTGAGGATCCAGCACCAACATCCAGATCTGTAATATATTAAATGAGGATTGGATATCATTAATACAAATCATGCCATGTTTAAAATCTTTACATTATTAGCAAATCAATTAAAAACTATTAATCTTTTGGTAGTCCCATGAGTTAATTGTTTCCTCAATTAAATTCATGATAAATATATCCTGTACTCTTATTTTCAATCAGTTGTGTTGTTTACTGTAGCTTTAATTATTTTTTGGTGTTATTTCATTCTCATCAATTGATGGGCATATGTTATTTTTGTTTTGGATTCTGCTTTTTTTTTATTATGTATAATATTGAAAATAAGAATACTGTATTCTTCACATATATAATAATTCACATTTAATTTTGACCAACATGTATAAAGCAATGCCACTTACAGCAAACCCATGTTAACGTGTTGCGCAATTCTAATTTTCGCTCTGTGACGCATATTCTGTAGAGCGCAAGAAACATCATTCTTATTTCATGTGTCACTAATCTAAAATCAGATATCTAAACATCATATGTAGTGTATGTTGTGAGATCTGTATAGGTTTAGTATCTGACTATATACACATTTTCTAAAATTCAAATCCAATATTAAGTTATTATATGAAGTTGGATAGTTACCTGGTTCAGATTCTCTTTCATCTCCTCCCAGGCCACCGGACGGAGAAGCAGCTGCCCTGGCCCCCGCGTCAGGACTTTCAGATCCCGCAGCTGGGAGGGAAGAAGAGGAGGCCGAGGATGGCGAGGATCTAAATCTTTTGGGGACCCAGAGATTGAGGAGCTCGCATAAAGTCACCTCATAAAGGAGTAGGTATAGTTTCCGCGGGGCCTTTCTTTGGCCCCCTCTTTTACGGGCTTGTACCCAGTCCCTTATGAGGTTGACTTTTTTTGTCAAGCGCAACCTCATATCTCCGAATCTCCTCATGATTTGATCCTGGCTCCTCTGGACGTCACACACCAATTGAACCGCATTGGTGATAGACTCCCAGAGGGCCTTCTTAACAGGCGCATCTGTCGACCTCCTCTTGTTCCCAAACAGCTGGGGATAAAAGTCCTTGACGGCGTGGACCAGTGCAGCACTCTCCTGCTTGGTGAACCTGGGAGGTGACATGCCTGCTGGGTTGTAGAATATATTTTGGTATATGATATATACTGCCTGCAGGCATTAGAGAACTGACAAAGATGGCAACGTGTAATGGACTTTTATATGGTGAAGTAAACATGAGATGCACCATGGGACAAGTTATCTGTACATCTGATTGGATAAAAGTTTGAAATATTGTTAGAATGTCTGTGAGACCATCCTGACTCAAGTTGTGTTTGTGTGATGAACTCTGATTGGCCGTTCCTTAATGTTTCATATCTTAGTAACTTCCTTACACATACCTCCTGGTGGTGCTGTTACTTCATTTTTCATGTAGACTTATTTGTAACTCATGGGCCTGTCATGCGGATATGTGTGACGCAGATTTAATATCCGTGATCCGTTAAATATTAATGTTTAAATTCTCTTTAAAATCTAATACTGTCACATTATTAAATGTTGTATACATTTTTCGGTTTAATAACGGTCTGTTTCTTTAATACAAATACACATTTAATATTGTATGTCTTTATTGTTCATAAAATCAATTTGTTGACTTATTGTGAAGTATTGACATTGCTCTATTAAATGTATTTCATAATGCACATTGATTGTGTGCTATTGCGTGACATTAGACTCTAATGTTTAAAGATGCAAATCTGGTGTTTCAAGATCCGTTTCCCACGCAATATTTCTGAATGTTCAAATTCAGGTTATAATGTCAGTAACTTGGATAATCTGTTTATAAATGTTAAACTACAGGTTTGTTTGTTATTAGTAAATAAACCTCGAGCTTGTATTTGTCTGAAGTGCTCATATATGTTATTGTGCAATGGCGTCTTTATTTTTAAATAGACATTACAAACAAACAATTGTATCAAATGATCTGTAGAGATAGAAAATTGTTTAGACTTTAAAATGTAACTCAATTTATCTTAGTATTTAGATATCCTCAACAGAAGAAATTTAAATGCACATGGTTGAGCCAATCACATAAGGCATCTCTGTGCATCCACCAATCTTCATCTACTGAGCCTATCTCGATATGCTTTTCAAGCAAAGTATGTCAAGATAAGAAGAGAAGTAAATACACTCTTTAAATCTCTTAAAGGGACACTGTCCAAACAAATTTAGCGTTCGTGATTCAGATTGAGCATGAAATGTTAAGCAACTTTATAATTTAATCCGATTCTCAAATGTTAAGAATTATCTTGTTATCTTTCTTTGCAAATCAATAATGATATTTTAGATTACGGACAATTTTGGCAAAAAAAGTTCTGTCCAGAGTACTGAAGCAAATAAATTATCTATTTAATGCCTTATTTTAAAGTAATGATAGCAACATCACGAGGAATATTGATAATATGAGACAATTTTTAAAGTTGCTTAAAATAGAATACTCATTCAGAATGTATAAATCATTATTTTTTTAACTGTCTCCCTTTAAGTATATTTTGAGTTCATGTCCCTTTAAAGAGACATTTCACAATAATGCTTGAAAAATCATAAACCTAGGCACCTTCCTTTTGCTAAATTAGTATAACATATGAGTAAAGCATATTTAGATTAACTTCTGGATTGTTTTACACACTGACTGAAATATATATTGTAATGGATGTATTTCACAGTTTTCAGCTTAGAGGGACATTAAGCTATATGTTATGTATGCATTTTGGATAAGATTATAATATTTGAACAACTTAATATGTTTTGTTATTCAATCATTAGATTGTAATTATATATATTCTTGGATTAAATACATATCTACATAGGCTATTTTGATGCTGATTGTTGGTTGCACATAGATGCCTTATGTAATTGACTAAGATATGTGCATTGATGTATATTTTTCGAAGTATATTTAAAGACTGAATGTAATTCTATAGTACTTTTTAAAAATCAATACACAATATACTTTGTGAATGTCCCTTTAAGGACCAAAACATTTGGAATGTTGATTTAACATTGTTAAAAGAAACTAAAGGGGAATGAAAATTATATATAGATATGTGATGTCTAACCCAAGAGGTAAGATTTTAAAAACTACATAATATTAATAACTATAGTTAAATGTCCCTTTAAATGACTCCACTAGAAAATAAAATCTATTAACATGGCATCCAATAGCTAGCTTGTGAAAAATATGAAGTTAAATGACCTACCATTTATAAATGTAAAAATTTATAAATTTAATAAAATAATGTTTTGAGATACCTAAGGAAGATACAAGATCTTATAAAATTAATTTTACATTATACAACACTGACACTTTAATGTAAGTGAACCACTTCCCCTTCTTAAAAGTGAAACGAAATAATTTATGTCAAATTTTGACTACATATCCGAAATGATTTTAACATCTAAGAATTTCAAAAGAAAAGCATCGATGGATCTCACTCCCCAATTAATTTAAAAAAGATAGTTTAATTTAATATTCTCTGAATCAGTGGATTTTCTAAAATTAATGCATTATTTGATCTTATGCATGTGCTTGTCAAATAGACAACTACCAGTCATGGGAGTCAAATTGTTTTTTATTGACAGATTATATGGATATTTATTATAATCTGTTCAAAAGAGTGTATTTAATAATAAAATGTTGATTATTACCATTTAAAAAATAAAAAGTTTTTGAAACAAAAACAAAAAACAAAAAATATTCCTGGAAGTCATCAGATGACAATTTGAAATTAAAAAACAAAATTTTACAAAGTTAATACACACGTTGTCAAATATTCATAAAATACATTTACAATCATCTTGTGTCTATGCTCTAACTTTGTTCCACATTTTATCAAGATATTTATGATTTAAATTTAAAAATAAATAAAATAAACATACACCATTATATTGTGTAATAAAAATTAAATTTAAATATCAGAATTTCTAATTATACATAATAATGTATATCACATTCCAATAATAAATATATATGTATGCTGAACATAAATGTAATATTTCATGTCCATTCAAATACCTCTATATCAACTATAATATGTATTCCTTTTTCTGATTGTGATCCCTAAATATCTAATTATGAACTAAATATGACTAATGTATGTAAGCTACTAATATTCAACATTCTTCCTGTGATTCTTAACTAGCATGCATTGGTACACCAACCTGGATAATGCATGGTCTTTGAAAGTCAATTCAGGGGTAAACAGTTGATCTTCAATAGGTGTCTTATTCATCAGTTCATAAAATAGAGGACTGAAATACCATCTAAAAAAGTAAAATCATCTAAGTGTCTGATTGTGATCCCTAAATATCTAATTATGAACTAAATATGACTAATGTATGAAAGCTACTAATATTCAACATTCTTCCTGTGATTCTTAACTATCATGCATTGGTACACCAACCTGGATAATGCATGGTCTTTGAAAGTCAATTCAGGGGTAAACAGTTGATCTTCAATAGGTGTCTTATTCATCAGTTCATAAAATAGAGGACTGAAATACCATCTAAAAAAGTAAAATCATCTAAGTGTCTGATTGTGATCCCTAAATATCTAATTATGAACTAAATATGACTAATGTATGTAAGCTACTAATATTCAACATTCTTCCTGTGATTCTTAACTAGCATGCATTGGTACACCAACCTGGATAATGCATGGTCTTTGAAAGTCAATTCAGGGGTAAACAGTTGATCTTCAATAGGTGCCTTATTCATCATTTCAAAAATAGAGGACTGTGAAATACCATCTAAAAATTAGAAAATAATCTAAGTGTCTCCAATAGGATGCCTCCACAGCCTTATTCTATCAAATAGTTGGCACTTACCATGTGAACATGTCTTTGTATGTTTTTCAAGGTCAGCAGATTGGAGAGATAATGCCAGACATGATCCCATTGGTATACTTCAATTTCAATCTTGGCTTTTTCCACTGTCAGTCTGGGCAATCTTCACTGTCAGGCTTCTAATTCTTCCCTTTCAGTCTTTAGATTAAGTCAGCTCCCTAATGGCAGAAAAAGTTTAATAAAAATTACTACAAGTGTGTGAATCAGTTCTGTACCCCTCTCCCACCCCCCATTTCAGAATACATTTCTGTCACTAGCTTACTAAGCGTGTGTAGCATCTTGTGTTATGTTCTATCAAGTGAAGATGAGTCATATTGAGCAGAACGAACCTCTAATGTGTGACATTGAACCATAGTCATGCTAGAGGATAGTTATGCTAGAGGATCCCTTTCTGAGTATGTACATTTTAAGTAATGTGTAAACTAAATACTAGTTTTGAAAATGTATGCCATATGATGTATTTGTGTACAATTCATGCCAGCAACAGTCCATACATTTATACTTACCAGCTGATGTCCTCTTTAAAAACCAGGTGGCAAAGACTCGCTACAGGACCCAATGACCAGAGCATCACCTATATTAATAAATCAAACACATTTTTAGCATTTGATGAACAATCCTAACATGTTTGCACAATTCTCTACTTGTCATTTCCCTAGAGTTCACATCTATTGACAATACTCCAGTCTAACTTCAATTATTTACCGTCTAAAGTGGCGGTTGATGATGTCTGCTCTGACATTGAGCCCCTCATCCCGGAATGGCCCCTCTAGAACAGGATTATCCTCCTCATCTCTGAGGAGGTTTCGGTGCGCCTGGACGCCCTGCAGCATCCCAGCCCGCTGTGCAATATTATGCAGAACACTACAGGCTACAACGATCTTAGCCACCTTCTTTGGGTTGTACTGGAGGGCTCCTCCCGACCGGTCAAGGCACCTGAACCTCATCTTCAGGAGCCCGAACATTCGTTCAACCACCGCCCTGGTTCTCTTATGAGCCCTATTGTAGCGCTCCTCAGACACATCAGTCGGGCTACGCAAGGGGGTAATAAGCCAAGGCCGGCTCATGTACCCAGAATCACCTATAAATTATGAACAGAACATAATTCAAACTGAATCCTCAAAATAGTATTTTGATTCCAATAAAAGTTTTTGTACACGATAATCCACTAACAAATGTTTATTTTTTAAAAGAATAATCTAGTTCAATCTTATTCTCTATCTTCCCATTTCAGCTAAGACATGCTACATATGCGTATTTCTCCTAAACCAAACCTTGTGTAAAATGCAAACTAAATGGTTACATTGCATTCTCTATCTGAGCATTTAAGGTAAGACATGCTACATATCTGCATTGAACTAAAAGTAGACATTAGCGGAAAGAGACAATGACATGGTTAAATTGCATTAGCTAATATCTTCCCATTTCAGCTAAGACATGCTACATATGCGTATTTCTCCTAAACCAAACCTTGTGTAAAATGCAAACTAAATGGTTACATTGCATTCTCTATCTGAGCATTTAAGGTAAGACATGCTACATATCTGCATTGAACTAAAAGTAGACATTAGCGGAAAGAGACAATGACATGGTTAAATTGCATTAGCTAATATCTTCCCATTTCAGGTAAGACATGCTACATATGCGTATTTCTCCTAAACCAAACCTTGTGTAAAATGCAAACTAAATGGTTACATTGCATTCTCTATCTGAGCATTTAAGGTAAGACATGCTACATATCTGCATTGAACTAAAAGTAGACATTAGCGGAAAGAGACAATGACATGGTTAAATTGCATTAGCTAATATCTTCCCATTTCAGGTAAGACATGCTACAAATGCGTATTTCTCCTAAACCAAACCTTGTGTAAAATGCAAACTAAATGGTTACATTGCATTCTCTATCTGAGCATTTAAGGTAAGACATGCTACATATCTGCATTGAACTAAAAGTAGACATTAGCGGAAAGAGACAATGACATGGTTAAATTGCATTAGCTAATATCTTCCCATTTCAGCCAAGACATGCTACATATGCGTATTTCTCCTAAACCAAACCTTGTGTAAAATGCAAACTAAATGGTTACATTGCATTCTCTATCTGAGCATTTAAGGTAAGACATGCTACATATCTGCATTGAACTAAAACTAGACATTTGCGGAAATAAAAATAAATGGTTAAATTGCATCCTATAGCTGAACATTACGCTAACATTTTAAAACTACAGTGGCAATTGTCTAACTAATTAACCATGTTGTGCACAAATACTCACCAACGAGATAACCAGGGGGCATTTGTCTTTCCTCAAACGGTCTCCACAGGGACGACAGAGAGAGGATGCGGGCATCATGACTAGCCCCTCCAAAATTCGCACACACATGCATAATCCTCATCTGTGCGTCACAAACATACTGCACGTTGAGGCTATGAAAATGTTTGCGATTTCTGAAGGGCAAGTCATCAATTGGAGCACGCAGCGCAATGTGGGTACAATCAATGGCTCCCAAGGCATTGGGCAATTGAGCAATATCAAAGAATTCCCGCTTCAGGCGCCTCCAATCACCATCATTTTGTGGGAATCCTATGTAATGCTTACTGATCCGTACCATGGTGTCCAGAAAGTTATCAAACACCACAGAGAATGTACCTTGAGCCAGGCCATGCATGTATATTTCTCCGGATTGAAAACTCCCGGAGGCCAGGACGTAAAGACAACTTAGCATCTTACTCATGCCAGGAACAGCAGTCCTTATTCTTATACGTGGCTCCAAATGAGGTTTAAGAAGATCGTGAAGGCCAATGAGCTGTTCGCGATTGAGCCGATACTTAGCATAAACCTCAAAGTCGCTCATGTTTTCCAAGGTGGGTCTCACCCTGTAGACACGAGGACCTCGAACCAGATGACCCCTTCGTCTCAGTCTGAGCCGCCGAGGCTGCCTGATTCGATCAACAGCTAGTTCGCCAATAGCAGCACCAGCAGTGTCTACCATGTCATCGTCATCCATCTTTCAAAACAGCGTAACAAGGTATGCACTTGATCTGATGTGGATCACAAGTGATGCTTTGGCCATGTTGTTTGGGGGATTTATAGTATAATTAGTCCAATGGTAGTGAGTTTGTAATGATTGCTGATTGTATTCACTTGTTTGTATGTGAGCGGCGCGAATGCTTTCACAGTGGGCGTTTTTTTGTTGTTTGCTGAAATGTTGTTTTCCCCCAATGAATCTCAATGTGAAAGTGTCAAATATCACACATACAGTGCATGTTTGTAATGTTTGATCATATGCGTAATCAATATTTCTTAAACGCGATCTTATAGTAACAAGCACACGTCCAGGCTAACATGAATGAAAGTGCATAGTTGTGTATAATGTGCATCGAATGTGATCGATTAATGTTGCTGCAACATTGTTTGTAAACGATAAAGTAACATCTGCCATCTGTAGTATTGTATATATAAGTGATTGTCGAGCTGTCAATATTGTACGCGTCCCTTTAAAATCGCAATAATAATTCAGAACCTCCCGTCTGCCATCTGTAGTATTGTATATATAAGTGATTGTCGAGCTGTCAATATTGTACGCGTCCCTTTAAAATCGCAATAATAATTCAGAACTTCCCGTCTGCCATCTGTAGTATTGTATATATAAGTGATTGCCGAGATGTCAATATTGTATGCGTCCCTTTAAAATCGCAATAATAATTCAGAACTTCCCGTCTGCCATCTGTAGTATTGTATATATAAGTGATTGCCGAGATGTCAATATTGTATGCGTCCCTTTCAAATCGCAATAATAATTCAGAACTTCCCGTCTGCCATCTGTAGTATTGTATATATAAGTGATAGCCGAGCTGTCAATATTGTATGCGTCCCTTTAAAATCGCACTAATGCTGAATAACTTCCGGCTGTCATCTGTAGTATTGTATATATAAGTGATTGCCGAGCTGTCAATATTGTATGCGTCCCTTTCAAATGGCACTAATACTGAATAACTTCCGGCTGTCATCTGTAGTATTGTGTATATAAGTGATTGCCGAGCTGTCAATATTGTATGCGTCCCATTAAAATGGCACTAATACTGAATAACTTCCGGCTGTCATCTGTAGTATTATATATATGATTTGCGATCTGACAATATTTATTAATTGTCCCATTCAAATCTCCCTAATAATGCTGTTCCAAACTGTTATTTACGTATATGTTGTATTGTAGTATTGAGTGTTAAAGTTCAGAAAGGGGCGGTACAGTCGTGAATCTGTGATGTGTATGGTTGAATCTTCTAATGACGTCATCATATTATTAACCTGCCTATGTAGTTCTGAAATCCTCATTGTGTTGTTGTATTGTGCTACATTGTTATTGTGTGCTGAATAAAATATAAATGTGTGCTTTGTGGTTGCGTGATGGGGGATGCGTGTTATGTACATCTACGTATATATTGTGATTGTGTCCCACATATGCTGACTTCTATATAGCGGTCTGGCATTGTTGTTCCTTCCCATAAAGTGACATCTGTAATCTGGTGTAATGATGTTCTTCTTGTACGTAATTCCTAATGGTATATTGTGATGGAATCATGATGTTAAAAGTACAGTAAAATCCATATGTTCTGTTTTGTGATTCCTAGAGAGAATGTAATGTGTTTTTCCCCCATCATTTGAATGCACATGTATGAGTGAATGGTAAAAGTAATGTATGTGCATCCATGACTGATCATGTGTTAAGCCTATGTAGATATGCAGTTGCTGCAAGCATATGAGTTGAATAAATGAAATGCAATAATAAAGGTAAATGAGAGGTCTTTCCCATTGTGTACTGTTTGTGAATCCTGAAAAGTTTAAATTATTTTTGTGTCCGTTTAAATGTAATATTTTTTTTTAAAAAGTTTGTTACTAGTGATGTTGATTTGTAGTTGATGTAATATAAAAGAATGAAACAATTTAATGGTGTTGTGAATATTCAATAAGTAAAATCCATAAGTCCACCATAGGGAAATAGTCATTTCTTGATCTATTTATCATAGCTGGGTGTAACGCAGAAAAGCATGTATTTTTTTCCTATTTCTAGCACTGGTATTTGGAGTTTTTTTGTCTACGCTATTTGCGTGCGTTAAGGAAATCTGTCTGTCGCGTGCACGAGCACGTCTTCCCCATAGAAGTCAATGGAGGCTCCAAATTTTGGTCAATTTTTTTTTCTAAGACTGGTTTTCCTCGTAAAGTGAGTGACGTCATGATCTTGTGTGAAAAAGTAGCTAAATCGTGTTGATTTTGTAATAAATAACTTGTTTGTGTATGTAATGTGGTGTATATTGTTTGTATGCATCGATGAGTGTATGTTAGTGATAATCTTATTAGTTAGATGTAGCTATATGAGGGTCTTTTCCCGTGTGTCAACGTAAGTCAATGGGAAAATGGATTTGTGTTGGTTTTTTTTCTAACACCCGAGATCTCGCAACTTTGATCCTTTGTATTTGGATGAAAAATTATTAAATCTTAAAAATAAATATAGTGTAGTGTTTGTATGACTGTAAGTGTAGTTTGTGTAATATTTGTTTTGTGATTCGTGGATGTTTATTTTGTCGGTATATGTTAACTACTGGGTTCGAGCTGTCGGTAGAGATTTGTGCGTTGGGTGATTTTTGAGTGTCGGTAAATGAACTCTAAATACCGGAGTCCGTAAGAAACCAGCGTTAGGAGCCTCTAACGCTGGTTTTCAAGGGCTAACGCCAAACTCCAAATCTAGGCCAAAGAGTCTAGTGTCAAAGCGTATGAAATAGCGGCAAAGTTGGGAATCTGTAAATAATATCAAAATATAGAAGCACAGCAGTGTACTTAAGTTACTCTTAGTTAATGAAATATAGCCAACTCTGCAAACTGGTAGAGGTGTTATATTGATATGGGCTTCTGCTACTACTGCAAACATGGTTAGACACAAACATTGAACATTATTAAATACACAAGTTTTCCACTCTGTGTCAGAAAAATAAAACTGTAGTGACTGCTTCTCACATAACTCTATATATTAGTAGGGAAGTAAATGTAGCTATTCACCCTAGAACAGTTAGTACAAGATGAGTAAGACTATGTATCTAAGGTTGCAAGCTCAGGGAGATGAGTAATCTAGCTGGAGAAAATACATGGGAATCACATATATTAACCCCTTAACGACGCATGTCGTACAGGGTACGTCTTACACAAACTGGTCTTTAAAGACCAGAGACGTACCCTGTACGTCGTTAAGGGTTTCAAGCGACTGGAAGCGATCCTGATCGCTTCCAGCCGCTTTCAAGGTATTGCAGTGATGCCTCAATATTGAGGCATCACTGCAATACCTTTTTAGGCACACCGATGCAGAGAGAGCCACTCTGTGGCCCTCTCTGCATCGGCCAGTGATGGTGCCTGATCGTTGGTGGGTGGGAGCCATTGCAGGGAGGTGGGTGGGTGGCCCATCACTGGGGAACTTCCTTCCGGCTGTTCACTATGCCGGGTGCGCGCGGGAGCGCGCGCTGAAGGTGAGGGGCGGGTGCGCGTTTGCGATCGCGCGCGCGCGCGCGATCGCAATCTAACACAATTATGTGAAATTTTTTTTGGGCTGGAAGAGGGTGGTGGGGTGGAGGGGTGATCAAGGAGTGATCTGGGGGTGATCTGGGAGGGGGAGGGTGTAGGGTATGGAGGGGGGCAGCTACACTACAGAAAATGTTAGGTTTAAATAAAAAATAAAAAAGTTATTTTGCAAAGTGGGTACTGGCAGACAGCTGCCAGTACCCAAAATGGTTACTAATAGTTAGTGGGGGGAGGGTTAGAGAGCTCTTTGGGGGGGATCAGGCAGGTTGGGGGCTAAGGGGGGGATCCTACACAGCAGAATATCATTATTATTTTTTTAAATAATAAAAAAAACAAATTAAAACTTTTATTTTAGTACTGGCAGACTTTCTGCCAGTACTTAAGATGGCGGGGAAAATTGTGGGGTGGGGGAGGGAAGAGAGCTGTTTGGGAGGGATCAGGGGGTGGGATGTGTCAGGTGGGAGGCTGATTTCTACACTAAAGCTAAAATTAACCCTGCAAGCTCCCTACAAGCTACCTAATTAACCCTGTCACTGCTGGGCATAATACAAGTTTGGTGCGCAGCGGCATTTAGCGGCCTTCTAATTACCAAAAAGCAATGCCAAAGCCATATATGTCTGCTATTTCTGAGCAAAGGGGATCCCAGAGAAGCATTTACAACCATTTGTGCCATAATTGCACAAGCTGTTTGTAAATAATTCCAGTGAGAAACCCAAAGTTAGTGAAAAAGTGAACAATTTTTTTTATTTGATCGCATTCGGCGGTGAAATGGTGGCATGAAACATATCAAAATTGGCCTAGATCAATACTTTGGGTTGTCTACTACACTACCCTAAAGCTAAAATTAACCCTACAAGCTCCATACAAGCTACCTAATTAACCCCTTCACTGCTGGGCCTAATACAAATGTGGTGCGCAGCGGCATTTAGCGGCCTTCTAATTACCAAAAAGCAACGCCAAAGCCATATATGTCTGCTATTTCTAAACAAAGGGGATCCCAGAGAAGCATTTACAACCATTTGTGCCATAATTGCACAAGTTGTTTGTAAACAATTTCAGTGAGAAACCTGATATTTGTGAAAAAGTTTGTGAAAAAGTGAACAATTTTATTTATTTGATCGCATTTGGCGGTAAAATGGTGGCATGAAATAGACCAAAATGGGCCTAGATCAATACTTTGGGATGTCTACTAAAAAAAAAATATACATGTCAAGGGATATTCAGGGATTCCTGAAAGATATCAGTGTCCCAATGTAACTAGCGCTAATTTTGAACAAAAGTGGTTTGGAAATAGCGAAGTGCTACTTGTATTTATTGCCCTATAACTTACAAAAAAAGCAAAGAACATGTAAACATTGGGTATTTCTAAACTCAGGACAAAATTTAGAAACTATTTAGCATGGGTGTTTTTTGGTGGTTGTAGATGTGCAACAGATTTTGGGGGTCAAAGTTAGAAAACGTGTGTTTTTTTCCATTTTTTCATCATATTTTATAATTTTTTTTATGGTAAATTGTAAAATATGATGAAAATAATGGTGTCTTTAGAAAGTCCATTTAATGGCGAGAAAAACGGTATATAATATGTGTGGGTAAAGTAAATGAGTAAGAGGGAAATTTCAGCTAAACACAAACACCGCAGAAATGTAAAAATAGCCTTGGTCCTTAAGGGAAAGAAATTGAAAAATGGCCTTGTCCTTAAGGGGTTAATTGCTCTAAATCTTTGAACCTTGATCGTCATACCAGCAGCTCTAACATATATGTCAAACATATAAACAAGCTAACATCAATATTAAGATTATAATAGCAAACAGTCTGCAGACATTAGACACATAAAACAATCCTAACAAATCTATTGATTGTAAACATCCGGTGAGTCTTTTTTCACACATATATAGGTTTAGGATACGGTAAAGACTCTGCAGACAGGGCAGAGACTACCTAACTCTGCCAAAAGGGGGTGCGGAGGATAAGGTATTTATCCCTTCCCACACGGTTAAAGAAGGGGGGAGGGGAAGAGGGGAGAGAAAGGGGGAAGGAAGTGGAAAGAGAAGGTTGGGAAGAGAAGGAAGGAGGGAGCGGGAGAGGGAAAAAGAAGGAGGGGGAGAGGGAGGGAAAAGAGGGAAGGGGGAAGAAAGGGAAGGGGGAAAAGAGGGGAGAAGGGAAAGGGGGCAAAGGAAGAGGGAGGAGGGAAAGAAGGAGGGGAAAGAGGAAGGGGGGGAAGAGGGAGAGGGGGAAAGAGGGAGGGGGGGGAAAGAGGGAGGGGGGAAAGAGGGAGGGGGGGAAAGAGGGAGGGAAGGGATGAGGGAGGGAAGGGATGAGGGAGGGGAGGGATGAGGGAGGGAGGGATGAGGAAGGGAGGGATGAGGGAGGGGGAGAAAGAGGGAGGAGAGGGATGAAGAAGGGAGGGGAGGGATGGAGCATGGTTTTTAAGCTAAATGATAGGCTTTAAACATTTGTTAGAAATCTGGCTAGTGTTCCACAAAGGAAAAACATAGGCAGCTATAGTACTGCAAATGAAGTAAGCTACTATCCAGAGTGGAGCAAATAGGGACCCACATTGCAAATCTATGTCTCAGGCCCTAGGGCTGTTATAAATAACTGAACTATGTGAAAATGCACATATGTTGTTACATAGGGATCCGCAGCCTAGCTATGGACATTCAGGCTAATATAGACGGTGAAACATGGAAATAGAGATACTAGGGTTACAGGTGTGGAGTCTACACATCACCACAAATATAATTGTTATAGGGTTTTGAGATCAGTACAATTGCGGGGAGTGAAGTGTCCATAGTCAGCAATGCCATGTAATCAAAATTCATCCCACTCCACACACATTGAAGGGGTCTGTTAATATACAAGATGCCACAAGGAGAGTCCTGCCACATGAAAACCTCCACCGGGAGCTCCAAACAGTGCGTGACTCCAAGGCCTTCCAGCCAGCAAGATTAGGGTGACCCATTGTATGTATTATACCTGTCTCCATGAATACTTTTTTACTGGGAGGCTCTCCAGTGCAGCGATACAGGTTGCTCCAGCCAATTCTCCAGTCCGAAACTGCAGATCTGAGGGTCAGGTATACCCCTCGCTATAACCTCTATAGGAGCCGTCGGGACTACTTCCACTGCACTTTCTGAACAGCCCGCTCCTGTCTCCAGCGGACCGGCCGTATCCACCAGACCAACAGCGGGCGTGATATGCCAGCAACTCCCGACATCTTGGTTAGCGACCGGAAGGCCAACGACTATGGTTGGTAAGAGAAACTGACCGGGGTTCGTCGGCACATGAGTCAGCTGCGCGCTGAGGTCCGCTCTCCGTTCTTCTGCGCGTAGGTCACTATCTAAGATCTCCATACCTCTGGGGCTGAGGGTTACTATAAGCCGGTCCATTCTGCTTATCAGCTTCCGGTTGTGGTCCTCAAAGAGGGCCAGGATGGCCGCGTGGAAATCCTCCATAATCGCTATGAGGGCCTCAGCTTATATATATTATACGTAAAAACAGCCGACAGGCCCGATCCTTGAGGCAGCTTTCACCAATTGCTCAAAGTTACGCGGCCATCACTGCCCATGTCAGCACGGCTCAAAAGGCCTCCAAATTGAAGTTCCGTCTCAGGCTTAATATAAACACAAAAGGCATCAAAAAGACCAGGAGACTGATAAGGATCATCAGACATTAGTCCCTTAACTGCATTTCTGCCGATAACTATAAAATTCTAGTATCGCCCCAAATGTTTTTGACTTGGGGTTCTGGGAAAATTTACAATCCAAGCTTATGACATGTGTTGAGGGTTACTTTATCATGGGAGGGGATTTCAATATGGCACCCAAATATCCGCCTGATAGGCTTAGAAAAGATCCTGTTCCAAAAAAGACAAAAAGGGACAAATTGGAGTCAAAGCTTTTTTCTAGATTATTTACTAATTTGAAAGTTCGGGATGTGTGGAGGCTGCAAAACCCTGACTCCTGCAACTATACCTGCCTCTCAAAAGCACATAAATCGCTTTCAAGGATAGACTTATTTCTACTCGATGAAAGGTTATGTAAAACACAAGTCCAAGCACAGATATTACCTATTGTTATATCTGATCGCGCCCCTATTTGCCTAGACTTTCATGCTAGTGACTTAACACGAAGCTTTAGTGCGAGCAGTCTTAAATGCTTATAACTTACATTTAATTGAAAATTCTACTCGAAGTTGGGCCAAGTATACTTTAGCTCTACAAAATAGAGACTCTTTTTTACTCTATAAAACAACTCAGAAAGACACCAGGGTTCAATCTAAACTGTATCGGTACGCAGGGCCAGACTGGGACCAAAAAAAGGCCCGGGCATTTTTGGGCAAAAAGGCCCACTACCCCCACCCCCCCCCCTCTGCTCACTATTTCTTATGCACATACATGCAGGCACACAACATACACAACACACACGCTACACAGCGTTCACATACATGCAGCCACACAACATACAGACAGTACACATCATTTACATACATGCAGGCACACAACACACACACACCCACACACTACACAGCATTCACATACATGCAGGCACACAACACACACACACAGCATTCCCATACATGCAGGCACACAACACAGTCACACACTAGAAAACAGCATTTACATACATGCAGACGCACAACACACACAGCATTCACATACATGCAGATGCACAACACACACAGCATTCACATACATGCAGGCACACAACACACACACAGCATTCACATACATGCAGGCACACAACACACACACAGCATTCACATACATGCAGGCACACAACACACACACAGCATTCACATACATGCAGGCACACAACACACACACAGCATTCACATACATGCAGGCACACAACACACACACAGCATTCACATACATGCAGGCACACAACACACTACACAGCATTCACATACATGCAGGCACACAACACACTACACAGCATTCACATACATGCAGGCACACAACACACTACACAGCATTCATATACAGTACATGCAGGCACATAACACACACTACACAGCATTCACACACACACACACACACACACACATATATATATATATATATATATATATATATATATATATATATATATATATATATATATATGTAATTAGAAAGAAAGCAGCAACCCAGCTATACCCTTTACCAGCACACGCTCATTAAGCAAATATAAGAACACTGTGAGGCCAAGTCCAATATATATATATATATATATATATATATATATATATATATATATATATATATATATATATATATATATATATATATATATATAGGGGGACTGGAAAAGTTTGGTCTGGGGGGGCAAGTACAACCTAGTGGCAGAGGTATAACAACTCTGACCCCTTTCAAATTTTACATTTAAGAAAATACAGAAGCAAAACACTAAGGAATATGTATAATAATAATATGACTGTTTAAAAATAGAATATAGTCCTATCAGGTATTTTTTTTAATATAGACAGTAAGTTATGATACAAAATAAGTGTGTATATATATATATATATATATATACACACAACACAGCATCTGAAGGACATCCTTTTATTATATATCACCTCTAGCACTTTCTTTTATACATAGCACCACAAGGATAACTCTCAAGTGAAACCTTTAAACACAGCACCTCTAGTTAACCCTTTTCATCACAGCCTACAGAACTCTCTTCCCTCTTATTATATGTAGAACTAGGAGACACAGCTTGAAAAGCTCATTAATGAGCTGCATATGGATCTGGGAGTGTTCAGCTGCTTCACCTCACAAAACAGACATAATAAATAAAGGCAACACACAAAAGATAACAGGTGGTAGGGGTGTGGGGGGAAAGGGGGCATTCCCCAAGACAATAAAGAAGCAAAATGCAATACCTACATTAAAAGCATAGTACATATTAAAGACTGCTATCCCCTTATATGTGAAAGTGATTCTTACCAGGATCTACTCCAGATTTTGTGTCTATCTTCTGGATAGGCAGAGTGAAGAGGAGGAGTCAACAAGAGGGAGGAGAGAGATGTCGATTCAAACTTAGCTGGATGGGAGAGATCTCAGACAGGCAGCTCTGTGTTAGGCAGGGAAAAAAGCACTCACGCTGGATGCAGGGACTGAGCTTCATGAGCCATCTCATGTCACTCCTGTCTGCTAGGACCCAGTAGCACTGTGCTGTCTCACTGTAACTGACAGCTATCTGCACTGAGCAAGTGAAGGGAAGAAAAGCATCAGCACATTCTTTGAGAAGCCTGGCCCTGAACTGATGCTACAAACACTGGTAAAGCTGCAGTGTTGCTAGTAGCCATCTGCTCAGCACAGCGTGTCAGTATTACAGCAGGGCAGGAGGACTGACATCATATGGACACTAACACGCTCAGTTCCTGCATGCAGCGCTAGTTCTGTCCCTCCTTTCTCATAGAGCCTGCGCCGCGCGCCGCAGGTACTTGTAGACTGACACTGTAGACTGACACTGTAGAGCATAAGAAAGCTCTGTGGCAAAGAAAGAACCTAACTACAGGCTGTATACTAAAAGGAATGACAAGTGTGCCCAAATACTGTTTTCTTAATCCGTGTCCACAGTGCAGATTGTAACTTTGTAAGTATAAATGATCATCACTAACTAAAAATAACAATGGGCCGGCCTCCTACTAAAAATGGTCCTCTGGCTCTGAGTTTAGTCCGGCCGGGCCTGAATGATTATGTTTATGCAACATATAATACCGGCCGGTATTACATGTTGCATAAACATAATCATTATATTATTCACAACAAATAATTTGGGCACTCAGTATGTGGGCAGGGCTAAGATGACCGGCGGCCCACCGGGCAAATGCCCGGTATGCCCTATGGCCAGTCCGGGCCTGTCGGTAAGGTAATAAGACGTGGAAATTGCTAGCAAATCTTCTAAAAATCGAGAAAGGTTCTCAATCGATAGATCTCATAAATATAGAAGGTCAGATTTTTAAAACCCCTGAAGAACTTCTACATGTATTCTATGAATATTATACTGATCTTTATTCCTCACAAATTTCGGCTACACTAGAACGTGATGAATTCTGGAGCAAAATCTCTCCTCCCTCATTAGACTCAGAGGTTCTGCAAGACTTATACACCCCTATAACTGAGACAGAAGTGAATAAAGCAATTCAAAACCTCTCACACAATAAAGCACCAGGCCCAGATGCACTACCCAATGAATTTTATCAAATATTACATTCTTCTATTACACCATATTTAACATCTCTATTCAATTATATTTATATAGAGGGAAAAGAGCCAACAGTTAACTTCTCTGCATCTCACACTTCTTTAATATTAAAATCAGGTAAGGACCCCACAAAAAAAGAATCTTACAGGCCCATTGCACTACTCAATACAGATTATAAAATTTTAACATCTATATTAGCACATAGGCTACAAACCATCTTGCCTTCTATCATCCACGCTGATCAAGCAGGTTTCATACAGAATAGAAACTCAGCTGCTAAAATATGTGAACTCTTTCTTGTTATTGATTATTTTGACTCATTAGGGACCCAGGATCTGGCGGGAGGAGAGGACATCCCTGACCAGGTAGTAATATCTATTGATGCAGAAAAAGCCTTCGACTCAATACACTATGACCATCTTTTGTTTACCCTAGATAAGTTTGGTATAAGGAAAGATTTTGCTAGGTTTATAAGTAACCTTTATCAAAATGCTTCAACGAAGTTGGTGGTAAATGGTTATCTATCACAGGACATAAAACTACAGCAAGGTACCAGGCAGGGATGTCCTCTCTCCCCGCTCTTGTTTTATATATCTATTGAACCCCTTGCCATTGCAATAACACAGCAACTTGATGGCATAAAGATAGGCAAGAAGGAGTTAAAGATCGCTTTATATGCGGATGATGTCCTTGTTTACATGACCAATACGAAAACAAATATTTCCAAGCTTATATGTATAATACAACAGTTTGGATCCTTTTCAGGATACAAAGTCAATAATACAAAATCTGAATTATTTTGGATTACTCGCGCAGTAGATTCCTTGGCAAATATACCGTTTTCCATAGCCCAGACCTCTTTTCGTTATTTGGGTATTAATATTTCGTCTACTCCAGACACTTGGTATACCCTCAATATTACCCCTGTATTAAATTATAGAATCAAGGATACACTCAAAAATTGGCAAAATCTTCCTCTTTCTTTATCTGGACGAATAGCAGCTTATAAAATGATGATTTTTGCCTAAACTCTTATATATCTTACAAAATATCCCTCTTTTCCTTAAGAGAAAAGATATTGACCATCTGAATTCTATTCTGAGATTATTTATCTGGCAGAGTAGAAAACCCAGAATATCTCTCTCTAAACTATTGCTTCCTTTGAAATATGGTGGCCTTGCTTTACCAGACATATGGGCTTATAATCAAGCTTTTTTGTCACGAACAGATATTGATTGGATATTTTCCCAGAACTATGTAACAGACAATGACCTTGAGAAAAGTATAACTTATCCTTTATACCCAGTGGCACTTATACAGTGCGATACCAATATGATACCGCCTGAAATAAAGAAATTAAAATCGATATATAATCCAATTCTTGCTTGGAAGAAAACTTGCAAATTATTAGCAGTAGATCATCATGTTTCTAGGTTTATCCCATTCCTGGGTAACCCCCAATTCCAAGCAGGACTCCAAACAAGAGTGTATTTAGAATGGGAAGCATTAGGTCTTATCAATGTATATCAGATCCTAGATTTTGGAAGACGATGTGTCAAATCATTTGATTCTCTTAGACTAGAATTGAAATTACCACACAAGAATTTATTTGCCTACTTACAGGCAAGACATTATGCCCTTAAACTTACATATGATCACGAATGGGACTGGTCCCTGAGGAGGGCTGGCGATTGGCTTACCATTGCCAAAACTGGAAATTTATCAATTACCCAAGGATATTTAATTATGGTATCAGTGAAGGGCTTAAACAATCTGGAAAAAATCCATAGTAAGTGGGCTGTATTGATGAACCTATCTATGTTTAGTTTAAACTACGAATACCAAGAGAAAAAAGCAAATTTGATGATAAAAGTAAATTGGAAAGTTGATTAAAATTAAAAGTCCTATCTGAATAATGAAAGTTTAATTTATACTAGAATGTCCCTTTAACAGTGGATTTGCATGGTGCATGCGAGCAGGAGCTGGGCACCAGATTTGCGCCCAGTTATGCCAATTTGTATATGGCTAATTGGGAAAATCAGTACATATATAATTCCCACTGGGCGCAATATCTGGTGTCCTATCACCGCTACATAGATGACCTCTTTCTTATCTGGTCAGGGAGTGAGAGTCAGCTTTTAGAATTTATGGAACATCTAAAAACTAATGAATTTAAAGTAGCCCTCACTTGGAATTATAGCAGAACTAAGGTAGAATTCTTTGACCTTGAAATTTATATTGAGAACGATATGTTGAAATCGAAAAATTATTTCAAAAGTATAGATGTCAATAATTATATTAGTCTTGACAGTTGTCATCAAAAGCATTGGCTAAAGAATGTACCAAAAGGTCAATTTGTTCGTTTAAGGCATAATTGTAAAGATAAAGAGGTATATAGGGCTCAATCACTAATTCTAAAATAATTTTTTTTGGAAAAAAGCTATTCTAATATATTCTTAGAAGAAAAAATTGAAGAGGTAACAAATATGGATAGGGCTGATCTATTAAAATATAAAACTAAGGAGAAAAATAGTATGGAAGGAACACATAATAATCTAGCCAATAGGTTGATTTTTCAACATAGTACGAGGAGTTGAGGAAGATTATTCAGAAACACTGGGGTATTCTCTCGAGGGACTCTAGTTTAGCTGAATTTTTGGGGGATGGCCCAAAGGTAATGTTTAGGAAAGTTCCAAATTTAAAATTACAACTTTCCCATGGTAACAAGGAATTAAATAACAATAAAGCCATTAAGAACTGGCTGTTACCGTCCCAAATGGGATTCAGAAGGTGTCAGTTTTGTAATGCATGCAAATTGATGAAAAAAACTCCTAAATTATGTAATAAATTTTATTCAGCAGATTATAAAAAAAGAGTATGACATTAACCAGTTTATCACTTGTAACAGTAAAAATGTTATCTATTTGTTACGCTGTTCGTGTAATTTGATCTACATAGGACGTACCTCCAGACTTTTAAAGATTAGATTAAACGAACATATTTATAATATTGAGAAGGGATATCCGAATCATACTGTATCTGCACACTTTGATAGAAAACATAATAGAAATATAAGTGATCTGGAATTTTTAGGTATTAGAAGAGTGGAACAAAACTGGAGGGGAGGTGATATTCAGAACAGTCTGGGTCAGTTAGAAATAAAGTGGATACATATTATGGACAGCTTCATACCCAATGGACTTAATAAAGACTTTGAAATCCATCACTTTCTGTGAAAGTTATTCCCTGTGAACAGCATCAAAATCCTTATTTAGTTGTAATGACACACGTGTAGATGTGTCAGGACATCCAAAAGAAAGGTTTAACAATTATGAATAAGATATTCTTTGTATAAGATAGGACAATAGAGAATCAGTTGCATAAAAATAAATATAAATGTAATAGTGTATTCATATAAGGGTTGAACAACATTCCCTGTGAACAGCTTCATAATCCTTATTTGTTTGCAACAACATATATATAAAGTTATCAGGACATCAAAAAGAAAGGTTTAACAATAATGAATAACATATTCTATGTATAAGATAGGGCAATAGATATTTAGTTGCATAAAAACAAATATAAATGTAGTAGTATATTCACATAAGGATTGAACATCGGCAAGTAGCAGGTTTAACTGTGGGTCATACCATAGATACATTATTATCTTTATATGATAACAAAATACATTTGTCGGTGGTTTTGATTACAAATAGTAAACACATAGATAAAACACTCCCAATAGGAGGGAATTGACCATACAGCATAATTACCTGGTTTTACACAGAAGAAACAAGTGATGACATTTTTCACATACAGAGAACATAATAAGCACATATACGTTGGTATATCACATAAATGTGAAGCAACAGATTTTGTCTGGAGTAAGAAAATTTGTCTGAACATATATATTGTATAAGCTCAAAGAAAATACTTGAAGTTTGAAGATATAAATTTGAATATATTGTTTGGGGTAGTCAAGCTATTTATTTATGATAGTATCACTAGGAAGCAAAAAGTAGAAGAAAAACATCATTATTTTGTTGAGCGCTATATTAGCGTTCTCATTTACATTTTCAAGCAACATTAAGATATATACCATTTTGTGCAAACTTATTAATGCAATATGTTGTTTTGCCTTAACCATTATACATATATGTACAAAGATTTATGTTGGTCGATAACATGAAAGAAATCTAATTCAATGGCAAAAACTGTTATTATGGCTGTATTTCAAACACGATGCCCATTTTCAAGATGGAGTAAACGGCTTCAAATTTCCGGTTTTTCATCAATTAGAGGTTTAAAAGGACTCACGGACATGCACACTTTATTCCTTGAAAAAGCTGATCTAGCAAAATGTACGTCGGAATTGACACTTTCTTGTGCGTCTTTACATCTGCCTATACACCTGGGGGAGGAGCGTTCTCTACTGGTATTGTGAGGTGGTGGATTTAGCGGTTAAGGTTCTGCTTTTCCATCCATCTCCATCCAGGACTTGCATCGGCTCTTTTGAGTAATCTTACATTTATTATTGCTCATTTACCCTTTGTAATAGGTGTTTTGGGGGCATTTGTGACGCCTTTTATGTATTTTAATAAATATTTGTTTTAAGAGATTTGCCTAAGAGTACTGTTTTCCCACCAGTAGTGGGAGTGCGCATTTCCCTGAGCTCCAACAAATGTGAGTAATCACTCGTCAAACAAGCAGAATTACTTTATTTCAAGTGGTTACAGAGTTACACTATGTTGCATATTTTGTTTCCTTTTTCTTGAGAACACACAGAGGATCGCAGAGGAGTGAGGAGACTCATCCCAAAAGAATAAACATATCCTTATATATGGACTTTTAATTTATGGTTCACTTTTTTATTTGATTATCACATTTATTTCACTCATACCGGTATATATAATATTCATGGATCCCTGATATAGGCTCAGTTGAAAGTTGTTGTTGCCCTAATAAATATATATATATATATATATATATATATATATATATATATATATATATATATATATATATATATATATATATATATATATATATATATATATACATTGGACCCTTTAACACTATTAAACTGTAATTATTAAAATGTGTCTATACTTAGAAGTGATTCTGAAATCGAACATATTAATGTTTGAATGTGGTTAAAAAAAATAATCCACCCTGAGACAACTGTTTTCTCTTGATTTAGGCTTAGCCAAGGCCCAGGGGCTGTCTTTAATATTGACTGGACCCTGGGCAAACATTTTCTTGGGCCGCCCCCCCCCCCCCGCCCATGCAGTTTTTCTCTCCACCCCAACATCCTAAAAAACAACTAAATCAATTTATTTTATAAATAAATAACTGTTGAGCTAATGATTTAAAAAAAAAATGAAATAAATTGCAATATGTGAAACTGGACCTAAGCAGTACTAATAAGTAAATAAATATATAAATTCCTCCATTATGAATTAATTTAATAATACTATTATTTAATTTAATAATACTACTAATTAATTACGTTGGTTTTTAATTTTAGATATTTTTTTTAAGTACATGAATATTTAATGCAATGCACGGCATCGCATAGTAAAAATCAGTGGCGGACCCAATGTCTACAGGGCCCCGATGCAATAATTTATTTTTGGCCCCCCTAAAAGCATCTCACCAGTTTTGGGATATTCACTACTTATTTATTGTTTAGACAGCCACTGTACACACACTCTGTACACACACTGTACAAACACACACTCTACAGAGCATACACATATACAAGTACACACAAACACACACTCTCCAGAGGTTATATACATGTACACACAAACATACACTCCCCAGAGCATACACATACACATGTACACACAAACACACACTCTCCAGAGCATACACATGTACACACAAACACACACTACAGAGCACACACAAATGTATGTACACACTCTATATAATCCAATATTAAAAATACAAATTATGTGTGCACTGTGCAATATACTGAGGTGTGTCTGACATGTAAGGGGTAATCCTGACATTTGGGGAGATCAAGATCAGCTATGATCATCTAATCAATCAAGCTGATGCTTTTCAATGTGATTCTTGTGTGAGGTTAGCTGGTTAAATAGATTTAGGGCTCTATTTATCAAAGCCCTACGGCTGCAAGTTCTCACAAGAACTTGTTTGCCGTAATTTAACAAACAGAGGTCACCAGACCGCCGCTTCCCTAACCTCTTCGCAACCTCTAAAGTGGCGAAATTCAATCTCCGCTGTCTAGTCTGACCGAGGAGACTGACAGTTCCTGCCCACGCGTGATTGGCAGGGGGCGGGATTGCACGCGAGTGCAAAATTGCGCTCATGTGCAAGGGTGATTACCTGCAGGTAATTTTGCCCCGCCACAGGCGAGCTGAGGCGTACAGGGGCGCGTATACACGCTCCGGTCCGCCTCAGCTTTGATAAATCGAGCCCTTAGAGCTGGTTAAAGAGATTTAGGGCAGCCAACAAGAGCAAAGCAAGGTAAAGACTGAGGAGGAAGCATGGAGATGCAGACAAATATAAGTTTACTGACTGGAACAGCAGAACTACTATGGGAAGCTGTAAAATCTGAGACAGAGAGAAAAAAAAAATCTATAAAAATAAACCTTACCTTAATGTGTGACGTATCAGCATTACACTATACATCAGCCACAGAAGCACGTCACTTCCCTCTCACCCTGCACTAGATGATGCTGCATGGAGGAGGGGAGTGTGTGCACTTATTTTTCCCACTGACACCTTTCTACAAAGCACTGTTCCCCTAACAAACTACAGTTAGTTGATCTGAGGGCCACAGCAGAAAGAGCAGGGCTAAGGGGACAAACAGACTGGATGCTGTCTGTCCAAGACTGCATGGGGTACAGTGTGAGACGAGTCACACAGCCTCAAGACTGAAGAAAGCAGTGTCTGCAGCTGCACAGATGTTCAAATCCTCACGTGCCTTCCGCTCCAGCTTTTTGCTGCATGCGCCTACAGTCAGCCCTACCCTGAACAATCCCCACCACCAGAGCAATTACCAGTTGCAAACCCAGCAGGACCTTTTCTGATGCAGTGGGATTGGCTGGATGCCGAGTTAGGACTTAGCAATCAGTGCTGCTGATGCAGTGGGATTGGCTGGATGCCGAGTTAGGACTTAGCAATCAGTGCTTTAGTTTAGTCTAAAACAGCACATGGAACTAGCTTGGCATGTCACATGACAACGCTTCCCTAACCTCTTCGCAACCTCTAAAGTGGCGAAATTCAATCTCTGCGGTCTAGTCTGACCGAGGAGACTGACAGTTCCTGCCCACGCGTGATTGGCAGGGGGCGGGATTGCACGCGAGTGCAAAATTGTGCTCATGTGCAAGGGTGATTACCTGCAGGTAATTTTGCCCCGCCACAGGCGAGCTGAGGCGTACAGGGGCGCGTATACACGCTCCGGTCCGCCTCAGCTTTGATAAATCGAGCCCTTAGAGCTGGTTAAAGAGATTTAGGGCAGCCAACAAGAGCAAAGCAAGGTAAAGACTGAGGAGGAAGCATGGAGATGCAGACAAATATAAGTTTACTGACTGGAACAGCAGAACTACTATGGGAAGCTGTAAAATCTGAGACAGAGAGAAAAAAAAAAATCTATAAAAATAAACCTTACCTTAATGTGTGACGTATCAGCATTACACTATACATCAGCCACAGAAGCACGTCACTTCCCTCTCACCCTGCACTAGATGATGCTGCATGGAGGAGGGGAGTGTGTGCACTTATTTTTCCCACTGACACCTTTCTACAAAGCACTGTTCCCCTAACAAACTACAGTTAGTTGATCTGAGGGCCACAGCAGAAAGAGCAGGGCTAAGGGGACAAACAGACTGGATGCTGTCTGTCCAAGACTGCATGCTGTCTGTCCAAGACTGCATGGGGTACAGTGTGAGACGAGTCACACAGCCTCAAGACTGAAGAAAGCAGTGTCTGCAGCTGCACAGATGTTCAAATCCTCACGTGCCTTCCGCTCCAGCTTTTTGCTGCATGCGCCTACAGTCAGCCCTACCCTGAACAATCCCCACTACCAGAGCAATTACCAGTTGCAAACCCAGCAGGACCTTTTCTGATGCAGTGGGATTGGCTGGATGCCGAGTTAGTACTTAGCAATCAGTGCTGCTGATGCAGTGGGATTGGCTGGATGCCGAGTTAGGACTTAGCAATCAGTGCTTTAGTTTAGTCTAAAACAGCACATGGAACTAGCTTGGCATGTCACATGACAACGGGACGGTCTGGCACAGTTTCTCACAAATAAATATAAGCAGAGAACTTTTGACTGTGACAGTATTAGGACTGACTGTTTTTTTTTTTGTTTTTTTAGGACTCTTGGGCCCCACAACAAAGACTAGGCCCCGGGCAGCTGCCCTTTTTGCTGTGTGTTTAAGATGCCCCTGGGCTTAGCCATAATAGAAAGTTGCTTTAGTTGCTTAACCCCTTAACGACACACGTCGTACAGGCTACATCATACACAAACTGGTCATTAAAGATCAACGACGTACCCTGTACGTCGTTAGGGGTTTAAAGCGTCTGGAAGCGATCCTGATCACTTCCAGCCACTTTTTTAAGGTATTGCCGTGATGCCTCGATATTGAGGCATCACTGCAATACCTTTTTTGGCACACCAATGCAGAGAGGGCCACTCTGTGGCCCTCTCTGCATCGGCCAGCGATGGTGCAGATTGTTGGTAGGTGGGAGCCGTAGCAGGGAGGTGGGTGGGTGGCCCATCGTTGGAGGGACTTCCGGATCAGAGCGAGAAAGTGATCGGGAGCGTGTGTGCACGCACACTCCATTTAGTCCAGTGAGGGAGGGAGGTGGAGGTAGAGGGAGGAAGAGGGTGGCAAATAAATTCTAAAGGGATCTGGGAGGGTAGGGGGTTGGGGGCAGCTACACTACAGAAAATTAAGGGTTTCACCAAACTGGGCAATTAGTTTTGAGCAAAATGGGTACTGGCAGACAGCTGCCAGTACCCAAGATGGTGGAGAATAGGTAAAGGGGGAGGGTTAGAGAGCTGTATGGGGGGGATCAGAGGGGATCAGGGAGGTTGGGGGCTAAGGGGGGATCCATCACTGCTGAATTAAATATATATATATATATAAAAAAAATCCTTTAATTTTAGTACTGGCAGACTTTCTGATGGCAGTGACAATTGTGAGGTGGGGGAGGAAAGAGAGCTGTTTGAGGGTGTTCAGGGAGGGATCAGGGGGTGGGATGTGTCAGGTGGGAGGCTGATCTCTACACTAAAGCTAAAATTAACCCTACAAGCTACCTAATTAACCTCTTCACTGCTGGGCATAATACAAGTGTGGTGCGCAGCGACATTTAGCTGCCATCTGATTATCAAAAAGGCCAAAGCCATATATGTCTGCTATTTCTGAACAAAGGGGATCACAGAGAAGTATTTACAACCATGTGTGCCATAATTGCACAAGCTAATTGTAAATCATTTCAGTGAGAAACCTAAAGTTAGTTTAAAAGTTAACAATTTTTTTTATTTGATAGCATTTGGCGGTGAAATGGTGGCATGAAATATACCAAAATAGACCTAGATCAATACTTTGGGTTGTCAACTAAGAAAGAATATACATGTTAAGGGATATTCAGTGATTCCAGGCAGATATCAGTGTTACAACGTAACTATCGCTAATTTTGAGAAAAAAAAATGGTTTGGAAATAGCAAAGTGCTACTTTGGGTGTTTTTTGATGGTTGTAGATGTGTAACAGATTTTGGGGGTCAAAGTTAGAAAAAAGTGTGTTTTTTTCCATTTTTTCATCATATTTTATATTTTTTTATGGTATATTATAAGATATGATGAAAATAATGGTATCTTTAGAAAGTCCATTTAATGGCGAGAAAAACGGTATATAATATGTGCGGGTACAGTACATGAGTAAGAGGAAAATTACAGCTAAACACAAACACAGCGGAAATGTAAAAATAGCCCTGGTTCTTAAGGGTAAGACAATTTAAAATGGCCTTGTCCTTAAGGAGTTAATAACATTTGCGATGAAACAAAGTATTGAAGTATGCACTGATAATGCTAGTCCAATAAAAGTGTACCATTACATACGTCAATACTCTGTATATGTTCCTGAGAGAGCTTTAGACTATGAGACAGGGACTATGAGACAGACTCCTCAGTTTGGAGCTGAAAGCATTAGCAAGTGAGAGAGACAGGGATACAGACTATAATAGGGATACTGAATCTGTTGAAACGCGCTTAGTAGGAATACTGGGTGGGCGGTTCTGTAAGGAGAGATGGGCAGTGCTGCTAGGAGGGAATAAGATCGATGCGGCTACGAAAATAACCGAACGGCAGGGGAGACAGATCTCCACGGGGAGACTGATTTTAGTTACAACCCTTTCAATGTTTTTACTTCAAACGTCTACCTCCCAATCTGCTGATAGCGGTTTATTCAGCTTTACATGTTAAATCATTAAATTACGTATGTAGGTTAATATAGATAAAAAAAAACATTAGTGACACGTTTTTGTGCGATAATATACTAAACTATGTTATCATACTTTAATGTTTAAAATAATTATCAATCTGTTTTGCATGCTGAAAAATGTGTATGTGTAGGTACGATGTATTCATCTTGTTAGTATACAACATGAGACTTGAGAGACAGCGAAATGCTGAACCAAAAAGGGGAAGGGTTATGAGAACGGTGCACGCGCAATGTGAGTGATTAGTAAATCTGCTTCCTGCTTTTTGAGAAGTTTATTTGTGGAGGATAATTCTTATTAGTATGTTGCTTCTCGCGTGTGTTTTTATACTTTTAAACGTTCTACGCGTTGGGGTATGCACAGTAAGTTATACTTTGGACTTCCTACACGTCACTATTAATAAGTCGCTGTGTATGGACAAAGAACATATGTTTTAGTAGCGCAATGCTGTGTTTTATACTTAATCCAATTTGCCACTGAATGTAATCTTAAACTTGTAGCTGCTTATATGTTAAAAATGTTTAGCGTCTTATCGTTTCAATCAAGCATTTTCACAGATTTTGTTTTTAGGATACCTGTATTTTATTTACTAATTGACGGTAATATGTAATTGGTCTTGGCTATACCATTGGGAATACGAAGCTTTAATTTTGGTTCGGATAAAATCCTGGCACGAGGGGGCTGAGGGAGAACTAAGAAAGAAGTAAAACACGTAAATAGGTTAAAGAACAGGAAGAGAAACTCTGAAAGGGAGCGGTAGAAACAGTGAAATAACGTTATAAGACTGCAATGGGAAGAGGGGAAATTTAGAGAAAGGGAGATGAAGTGGAGGAAGAGACTAAATCAAAGATAGAGGGGATGAAAGAATGGAGATCATATGGGAGAAATGTCAATCACCAAATCATTAGAACTTTTAACTTCAAACAATCCAACTCTTGATAATAACACGTCCAGATTGTCTTCCCCAAATAAGGCAAGTGGTGAGGGTTGGTTAATCTTTAGTTCAGGTCATTAAGTAACGCTATGGAGCTGCAGGTGCAACTGCTGATTCCGAGATGAAGCACTATTTACATAGTTCTGCAGTTTCCCCTTGGGACCAGCAGTGGTCTGCAGTACTGTAACTTGACATAGCACACATAGCTTTGGAGCATCAACATTGTAGATATTTAATGAATAAGAATATGCATTTTTTGCACTAGAATTTTACTTTAAAGGGATATTAAACACTTTGAGATGGTAATATAAAATAATGTATGTAAAAAAAAAAACTTTGCAATATATTTATTTTGTCCCCTATTACTGTAATTTTATTCTGAAATTGTGAGCTTTTCCCCCATTCCTGTTAGAAATGGAAGTGCAGAACACTGTTATATTCCATACAGCCATTGGCTGCACACTCTAGTGACCTATTTATAACTGTCCATAATTGGCCACAACATATAAGGTAACCTAAATTAGCTCCCATTGTTTTATAGGCACTAAAACTTTACACTTATTTTGTCAATATTTAAATTAATTAATGAGAATTTAAAAAAATACGTCTACATGTTACTCTCTGACTAATCTTTTCATTGAATATATTATTCTATCTAGCATTTAGTGTTTAATGTCCCTTTAATTATGTATGCATACATACACATACAAAAATAGAACATAATTATACAGAAACTTTTTTTGGGGTTGGTTCACATGTTGTTTTTCTCAGAATTGGCCTTTGTTTTCATTCTGGTCTCACTTTTTCATGGTCACTTCCACGTTTTTCCATGTAGTCAAGCTCAATAGTATCTTTCAGTTTAGCGTTCTAATTCATTTTCTCAGCCATACAACAAAATTTTACTTATTTGTTTTACATTTTCAAATGAAGGGTACAAAAAATATTGCAATATTTGTGTCTCCAGGAGGCAGTCATAGGAGGCAGACGAGGCACTGCCGCAGAAGAAAAAGCGCACTGCAAAGGTCTTAATATAACTTCCACTTTAATTTGTTAACGTTTTCCAGCCTTAGCAGCTCGTCCTCAGACAGACAGAAATTGAACTGTTACACTTACCGACACCATAACTTTATACACAGCACACCTGAGCGTGACACTCTACACAGTAGACCCTCCCAGAAGTGGGAGTAGTCAGCCGTGTCAACGTAACTCTACATAACAAAAACACCTAAAACAGTCCCCGTCCCTGTTAGTTGCAGATAAAACAGGTGTTCAAACCTGAAATAGTTGGTAGTCCGGCAAACCCTGAGTAGATGGAGTAGAATTTCAGGCGGTGGACCTATATAGGGGAACCTGGATAGATGAAACTCGATTGCTCTTAATCCCTCAGCATGGGGATCACAGTGTATAAGCTTGTTACATCTAAGGTCACAATCAGAACATTCTCATCCAATGGCCCCATCTCTCCCAGTAGAGTCAATAGTGTTGCAGAATCTTTTAGATAAGATGTCATATGTTGGACCAGTGGTTGTAGGAAGGCATCGACAAAGATCGCTAGAGGCTGTTGCAGGGAGCCTATAGCCGAAACTATAGGTCTACCCGGTGGATTATTTAATCGTTTGTGTATTTTTGGTAACGTATAGAACACCGGCGTTCGGGGACAACTAGTTTTCATAAAAGCACGTGCATCCTTATGAATAAAGCCTTCCTCATATATCAATGTGATATATTGGTCAATTTGTTGTTTGTACACTGAGGTCGGATCATGTTGCAATGTTCTATATGTCCTGTTGTCTGATAACTGGGACAGTTTCTCGTCCCTATAGTCACAGTAATTTAAAAGGACGATTGCTCTTCCCTTATCTGCTTTGCGGATAATAATGGTTTTATTGTCTGCAAGCGTTTTCATGGTCTTCCATTCCATCCTAGAGAAATTATTATAGGTGTCAAATTGATGATGTTGTTCATTCAGATCATCAAGCATGAGTCTGGAGAAGGTGTTGATGCTGGTATTAGTAAATTGAGGAGTGTAGGTTGACCTTTTATGACATTGTTTTTGTATGGAATCAATACCTGCAAATTTCTCTTTCAATGTAAGTTGTCGCTTTTAACTTCTTTACATCAATCAATAGATCAAAGGGATCAGTTCTGCATGTCGGTATAAAAGTCAAGCCCTTATTCAAAATCTTGGTTTCAAGCTCAGTGAGGGCATAGTCACTCAGGTTAACCACAATATTTTTTGGAATCATTTCGGGGGCATGGGTGGCGGTTTTGCTTTTGTACCCGCCTCTACTTGTCATCTTTTTCTACCCAGTTTTTTGACCGTGTGGTCACACCAGTACTCTGTTGTATAGTAGGTACTGAATGTCCTGGGGTATCCCCATCGGACCCTGAACCTGAGGCAGAACTCTCTACTGTCGTCAGATCTTTAGGCTTTTGATAACGTGTCCGTCACTTTAACCGCCAGACGGACATGTTGTCAAAAGCCTAAAGATCTGACGACAGTAGAGAGTTCTGCCTCAGGTTCAGGGTAAAAAATTTGCAGGTATTGACTCCATACAAAAACAATTTCATAAAAAGTCAACCTACACCTCTGTCTCTCTTGGGTTGAGAGTTGCCATAAATATACACAATATTTAATCCATTGGGTTAGAAATACACATCCGTCACCACTCCATCTCCATCTGATTGTTCTGTCTTAACTTGTTCGTTGCTATACTTCTGTGTTTACTCCGTTCTGTCTGTGGGCTCTATCTTTAGGTTATAACATGATTTATAGCCCGGATGTCATCTACATGTATCTGACACACATTATCCGGAACACATATGGCAGAAGCTCACTTTTTCGGCTCCACAATTTTTCTGACAGCGGTTTTGTTGACAGTTTTTATGGTTACTGTGTAGCGTACGGACTGGCAACAATTTATCATAAGTATTGTGAATGCCCTACATATTTGTCTCTGCTGGTGTTTGTTTACTGTACTGTTGTACTATCTGCATTTTAGTTGCTAAAAAATTTATATATCACTGTTTTAGGTGTTTTTGTTATGTAGAGTTACGTTGACACGGCTAACTACTCCCACTTCTGGGAGGGTCTACCATGTAGATCGTGACGCTCAGGTGTGCTGTGTATAAAGTTATGGTGGCGGTAAGTGTAACTGTTCAATTTCTGTCTGTCTGAGGACCTTTGGAGTGCACTTTTTCTTCAGGATTGTGCATTTTGTTTGCTCCCCCCCCCCCCCGCCGACCCGCGTCCCCGCCGCGCTCTCTCCCTTCTCCCCCTCCCCGGGGGGGGAGGGGCGGGGGTTCGGCGGCGCGGGGAGGAGGGGGACCCGGGGGGCGCGGCGGAGGTCGGGCGGCGGCGGCGACTCTGGACGCGCCTTCCCGTGGATCGCCCCGGCTGCGGCGCGCGCCTCTCCCCCGGCCGCCCGTCCCCCGCGGGCGGGGGAGAGGCGCGCGCCGCAGCAGTGAAGTTCCTTTTGTGTGTGTGTGTGTGTGTATATATATATATATATTACACACACACACATACACACATATATATATATATATATATATATATGTGTGTGTACAGGTGGCCCTCGTTTTACCACGGTTCAATTTACACCGTTTCAGAATAACAACCTTTTTTTCCAGTCATGTGACTGCTATTAAAAAGCATTGAGAAGCAGTGCATTTATTAAAATAGCCAGTAGGTGGAGCTGTCTGCTTGTGTTGCAGCAAAGCCAAGCAAGCTGAAATTAATCAGTTTTACTAGACCTGAGCTATTGAGCAGATTTCAAAGGAACAAGATCTTCCTGTCTATAACTAAGCCCAGATTGGAATGCATGGAAAGAACTGTTTGCAGAAAAATGTAAGTGAAGTCTGTGTTATGTGATTATTTTATTAGGTTTATAATGCTGTATAGCATTTTTTTTGTTCATTTAACTTAAAATAATCACACAACACAGAATATGTAATTAAACTAAGTTAAATGAACAAAAAAAATGCTATACAGCATTATAAACCTAATAAAATAATCACACAACACAGAATATGTAATTAAACTATTAGGTTTATAATGCTGTCTAGCATTTAAACTCTTCATTTCAAAGCTTTAAAAATAATGTATTATTTGTTACTTATGACAATTTTGAGAGGGGCCTGGAACCTATCTCCCTCACTTCCCATTGACTTACATTATAAACTGGGTTTCAATTTACAACAGTTTCGATTTACAACCATTCCTTCTGGAACCTAACCCCGGCGTAAACTGAGGGCTACCTGTATATATGTATGTGTGTATGTATATATGTGTGTATGTATATATGTGTGTATGTATATATGTGTGTGTGTATATATATATATATATATATATATATATATAACAAAAATAAATCCTCTTCTGACTGCACAGTTTAATTGGTACAGCAATTGTAAATTAGAATGCCAATTTTTAACCTTTTCTCCACCTCTTAGGTGGAGAATTTTATTCTCCCCGGGCTTGTCCGACCGTGGAGATTGACATTTTCTGCCCGCGCGTGATGTGCAATGCTAATTTCTGAGCTAGGGTGAATATGTACACCTCTGTCCGCCCTAGCTTGATAAAGCGAGCCCATACTGTCATTTTTCACAGAGCAGTGTTTGAGGAGTTTAATTTTTTTTTTCATTGAGAGTTAAGAAATTACAAAAAAGAAAATTCAGTTTGCTTATGCATAAAATATATGCCAGAACTTAAACATCACACATTATAACAAACATAATCTTTTGTTAAGCTAAGATGGATCCAGCAGAAAGTGTTTGGAGAGCAAACCTGCAAGCTTCCCTCTTTTTTACCCCTCTGAAGCAGCAGAGGCCCAATTAACTTGACTGCCTAAGCAAAGGGTTTTTAAGTGCAATAGGCCACTTTCGGACCTATCCTGCTCAGGCGCATCTCCCATGACTACTAGAACCTCCAGAAGGTTCAGAAAGCTAGTTATTCTACCAAATAACTAGTTTGGTAGAAGGTAGACTATAAAAAAATAAATAAAAATATATATATAATTTATTGGCTGCTTTTGGACCCCTAAAACCAAAAACCAGCAAATATTAGGAAACTATTATTTATACTACTTAAGCATATGTTCAGTAGGGGAAAAATAGGGACACTCGTACCTCAGTAAGCTCTATAAAAATATTTCTGGGCTGGGACTATAAAATCAAATTAATTAGTTAGAAACTACTGCAGTGCTTTGCATGAATATCACAATTTAACATGTACAATTTCTCCTAGATAAAATAGTAGGAATATACTTACACTATGGTAGCAAAACTAGTAATAATACCCATGCAGACCCCAAAGTTCTTCCTCAAATTACTTATAGTAACCCAGTGTTGGCGCTCTAATGAGAGTATAATAAACAAGCATACAAGACATGGGTAACACCAGAAAAGCTATTTTGCAGAACTGCGTTGCACAACAGTTATATAGTGAGTAATTATCAGCGTTAGGGAATTGAGTGGTAGGGCCACTGTGCATATATAATCCTGCTTAAAAAAGAGCGCGACCTATCTTATTGAGAAGAAATAAAAAGAGAGAAGCGCTCAACCTGGGAACGAACAATAGCATAATAGCTTGTTCTATGGCTAGTTACCACCCTAGAAGCAGCCTCTTTTTGCTCAATATGTGCCTTTCACATAGAAGAACTTTCCTGTAGCATATCAGTCTGATCCTGACTTAACAGTGCAGTCCAGCCCCGAAATACCAGGCAATCCCTCTCTGAACGAGAGAAACAGCAAAACCCCAGACGTACGTTTCGGCCTATTGTGGGCCTCGTCAGTGAGGTGCAGCCATATCCCTCTAGGCACACTGAGCAACGGGTCCACGTCTGGATTCCCGCATCACACTTAGGGAGACTTCCCTAAGTGTCATAATTTGCATAAATAAAAAGAGAGAAGCGCTCAACCTGGGAACGAACAATAGCATAATAGCTTGTTCTATGGCTAGTTACCACCCTAGAAGCAGCCTCTTTTTGCTCAATATGTGCCTTTCACAGAGAAGAACTTTCCTGTAGCATATCAGTCTGATCCTGACTTAACAGTGCAGTCCAGCCCCGAAATACCAGGCAATCCCTCTCTGAACGAGAGAAACAGCAAAACCCCAGACGTATGTTTCGGCCTATTGTGGGCCTCGTCAGTGAGGTGCAGCCATATCCCTCTAGGCACACTGAGCAACGGGTCCACGTCTGGATTCCCGCATCACACTTAGGGAGACTTCCCTAAGTGTCATAATTTGCATAAATAAAAAGAGAGAAGCGCTCAACCTGGGAACGAACAATAGCATAATAGCTTGTTCTATGGCTAGTTACCACCCTAGAAGCAGCCTCTTTTTGCTCAATATGTGCCTTTCACAGAGAAGAACTTTCCTGTAGCATATCAGTCTGATCCTGACTTAACAGTGCAGTCCAGCCCCGAAATACCAGGCAATCCCTCTCTGAACGAGAGAAACAGCAAAACCCCAGACGTACGTTTCGGCCTATTGTGGGCCTCGTCAGTGAGGTGCAGCCATATCCCTCTAGGCACACTGAGCAACGGGTCCACGTCTGGATTCCCGCATCACACTTAGGGAGACTTCCCTAAGTGTCATAATTTGCATAAATAAAAAGAGAGAAGCGCTCAACCTGGGAACGAACAATAGCATAATAGCTTGTTCTATGGCTAGTTACCACCCTAGAAGCAGCCTCTTTTTGCTCAATATGTGCCTTTCACAGAGAAGAACTTTCCTGTAGCATATCAGTCTGATCCTGACTTAACAGTGCAGTCCAGCCCCGAAATACCAGGCAATCCCTCTCTGAACGAGAGAAACAGCAAAACCCCAGACGTACGTTTCGGCCTATTGTGGGCCTCGTCAGTGAGGTGCAGCCATATCCCTCTAGGCACACTGAGCAACGGGTCCACGTCTGGATTCCCGCATCACACTTAGGGAGACTTCCCTAAGTGTCATAATTTGCATAAATAAAAAGAGAGAAGCGCTCAACCTGGGAACGAACAATAGCATAATAGCTTGTTCTATGGCTAGTTACCACCCTAGAAGCAGCCTCTTTTTGCTCAATATGTGCCTTTCACAGAGAAGAACTTTCCTGTAGCATATCAGTCTGATCCTGACTTAACAGTGCAGTCCAGCCCCGAAATACCAGGCAATCCCTCTCTGAACGAGAGAAACAGCAAAACCCCAGACGTACGTTTCGGCCTATTGTGGGCCTCGTCAGTGAGGTGCAGTCATATGGTTGAGCGCTTCTCTCTTTTAATGTATGCAAATTATGACACTTAGGGAAGTCTCCCTAAGTGTGATGCGGGAATCCAGACGTGGACCCGTTGCTCAGTGTGCCTAGAGGGATATGGCTGCACCTCACTGACGAGGCCCAAAATAGGCCGAAACGTACGTCTGGGGTTTTGCTGTTTCTCTTGTTCAGAAAGGGATTGCCTGGTATTTCGGGGCTGGACTGTACTGTGAAGTCAGGATCAGACTGATATGCTACAGGAAAGTTCTTTTCTGTGAAAGGCACACATTGAGCAAAAAGATGCTGCTTCTAGGGTGGTAACTAGCCATAGAACAAGCTATTATGCTATTGTTCGTTCCCAGGTTGAGCGCTTCTCTCTTTTAATGTATGCAAATTATGACACTTAGGGAAGTCTCCCTAAGTGTGATGCGGGAATCCAGACGTGGACCCGTTGCTCAGTGTGCCTAGAGGGATATGGCTGCACCTCACTGACGAGGCCCACAATAGGCCGAAACGTACGTCTGGGGTTTTGCTGTTTCTCTTGTTCAGAAAGGGATTGCCTGGTATTTCGGGGCTGGACTGTACTGTGAAGTCAGGATCAGACTGATATGCTACAGGAAAGTTCTTTTCTGTGAAAGGCACACATTGAGCAAAAAGATGCTGCTTCTAGGGTGGTAACTAGCCATAGAACAAGCTATTATGCTATTGTTCGTTCCCAGGTTGAGCGCTTCTCTCTTTTAATGTATGCAAATTATGACACTTAGGGAAGTCTCCCTAAGTGTGATGCGGGAATCCAGACGTGGACCCGTTGCTCAGTGTGCCTAGAGGGATATGGCTGCACCTCACTGACGAGGCCCACAATAGGCCGAAACGTACGTCTGGGGTTTTGCTGTTTCTCTTGTTCAGAAAGGGATTGCCTGGTATTTCGGGGCTGGACTGTACTGTGAAGTCAGGATCAGACTGATATGCTACAGGAAAGTTATTTTCTGTGAAAGGCACACATTGAGCAAAAAGATGCTGCTTCTAGGGTGGTAACTAGCCATAGAACAAGCTATTATGCTATTGTTCGTTCCCAGGTTGAGCGCTTCTCTCTTTTAATGTATGCAAATTATGACACTTAGGGAAGTCTCCCTAAGTGTGATGCGGGAATCCAGACGTGGACCCGTTGCTCAGTGTGCCTAGAGGGATATGGCTGCACCTCACTGACGAGGCCCACAATAGGCCGAAACGTACGTCTGGGGTTTTGCTGTTTCTCTTGTTCAGAAAGGGATTGCCTGGTATTTCGGGGCTGGACTGTACTGTGAAGTCAGGATCAGACTGATATGCTACAGGAAAGTTCTTTTCTGTGAAAGGCACACATTGAGCAAAAAGATGCTGCTTCTAGGGTGGTAACTAGCTTTAGAACAAGCTATTATGCTATTGTTCGTTCCCAGGTTGAGCGCTTCTCTCTTTTAATGTATGCAAATTATGACACTTAGGGAAGTCTCCCTAAGTGTGATGCGGGAATCCAGACGTGGACCCGTTGCTCAGTGTGCCTAGAGGGATATGGCTGCACCTCACTGACGAGGCCCACAATAGGCCGAAACGTACGTCTGGGGTTTTGCTGTTTCTCTTGTTCAGAAAGGGATTGCCTGGTATTTCGGGGCTGGACTGTACTGTGAAGTCAGGATCAGACTGATATGCTACAGGAAAGTTCTTTTCTGTGAAAGGCACACATTGAGCAAAAAGATGCTGCTTCTAGGGTGGTAACTAGCTTTAGAACAAGCTATTATGCTATTGTTCGTTCCCAGGTTGAGCGCTTCTCTCTTTTAATGTATGCAAATTATGACACTTAGGGAAGTCTCCCTAAGTGTGATGCGGGAATCCAGACGTGGACCCGTTGCTCAGTGTGCCTAGAGGGATATGGCTGCACCTCACTGACGAGGCCCACAATAGGCCGAAACGTACGTCTGGGGTTTTGCTGTTTCTCTTGTTCAGAAAGGGATTGCCTGGTATTTCGGGGCTGGACTGTACTGTGAAGTCAGGATCAGACTGATATGCTACAGGAAAGTTCTTTTCTGTGAAAGGCACACATTGAGCAAAAAGATGCTGCTTCTAGGGTGGTAACTAGCCATAGAACAAGCTATTATGCTATTGTTCGTTCCCAGGTTGAGCGCTTCTCTCTTTTAATGTATGCAAATTATGACACTTAGGGAAGTCTCCCTAAGTGTGATGCGGGAATCCAGACGTGGACCCGTTGCTCAGTGTGCCTAGAGGGATATGGCTGCACCTCACTGACGAGGCCCACAATAGGCCGAAACGTACGTCTGGGGTTTTGCTGTTTCTCTTGTTCAGAAAGGGATTGCCTGGTATTTCGGGGCTGGACTGTACTGTGAAGTCAGGATCAGACTGATATGCTACAGGAAAGTTCTTTTCTGTGAAAGGCACACATTGAGCAAAAAGATGCTGCTTCTAGGGTGGTAACTAGCCATAGAACAAGCTATTATGCTATTGTTCGTTCCCAGGTTGAGCGCTTCTCTCTTTTAATGTATGCAAATTATGACACTTAGGGAAGTCTCCCTAAGTGTGATTCGGGAATCCAGACGTGGACCCGTTGCTCAGTGTGCCTAGAGGGATATGGCTGCACCTCACTGACGAGGCCCACAATAGGCCGAAACGTACGTCTGGGGTTTTGCTGTTTCTCTTGTTCAGAAAGGGATTGCCTGGTATTTCGGGGCTGGACTGTACTGTGAAGTCAGGATCAGACTGATATGCTACCGGAAAGTTCTTTTCTGTGAAAGGCACACATTGAGCAAAAAGATGCTGCTTCTAGGGTGGTAACTAGCCATAGAACAAGCTATTATGCTATTGTTCGTTCCCAGGTTGAGCGCTTCTCTCTTTTAATGTATGCAAATTATGACACTTAGGGAAGTCTCCCTAAGTGTGATGCGGGAATCCAGACGTGGACCCGTTGCTCAGTGTGCCTAGAGGGATATGGCTGCACCTCACTGACGAGGCCCACAATAGGCCGAAACGTACGTCTGGGGTTTTGCTGTTTCTCTTGTTCAGAAAGGGATTGCCTGGTATTTCGGGGCTGGACTGTACTGTGAAGTCAGGATCAGACTGATATGCTACAGGAAAGTTATTTTCTGTGAAAGGCACACATTGAGCAAAAAGATGCTGCTTCTAGGGTGGTAGCTAGCCATAGAACAAGCTATTATGCTATTGTTCGTTCCCAGGTTGAGCGCTTCTCTCTTTTAATGTATATCTTATTGAGAAGGGTTGCTCTAAACTTTATTTTAAACTATGTGCTGAAAGTTACGTAGGGTAACGTAAGACTAAAGAAGGGTGTATACAGATTTAAGAAAGCCTAGACAAGGCCTTCTGTCTTCTCCAATTTGGTATTATTTATGGGGCAGCTAAATGAACCTAATAGTAGGTAGGGTCAAGGCAAGTTGCCATTTACATTATGCAGTCAGCTCAGAACCGATGATTCAGATATATTACTAAATGTACTCGTGGTTTTGGTATGCACCTTAGGCAACCAGCAATATGTAACAGACAAGCAGTTTATGGGTTGAAGCATGGCTGAGTACAGAACGTGCCAATGTTAACAGCGTTACTTCAGTCATATAAAGATTATAAATATATAGGTCTCCCAAGTTCCAACTATAATAGAAAGTTATGCAAAGTTAAGATGAAAGGCTATTGGGAAGAAGAATATCAATCCTATATTGAGAGAGTGGGTCTGATATAATTTCTAAAATTGGAAACCGTAAGAGAATATCCCTTTCCAGATGCTTAAATATTAATAAGTAAAGTACATAAGGATAATAAAAGATGTAAGAGAGCAACCAACTAAAGCAACTTATTTTGCTAAACGGTCTGTCATACCCTATAATTATAAAAATCCTGTAGCTTCATATTAGGCTGAGATTCGTGACTCATAAACAACCCCCCCCAAAAAAAACATAGTTTAGAGAGGAACTGGATATTTTGACAAATATGTTCAATTACAATAAAGGACACTTAGCTAGGGTACAAAGAGATAGCTAGATACCAGGAAAATTGTCCAGTATACCCCTCACACAGAATACAACAGGATGATAAATAGTCATATAATTGCAATGAACACATTATAGCTATGGTCGTATACAGTTCTATACTCAGCCCAGTATGTCAGACTGGAAGGTCCTCATGGATGGCCAAGTCTCTATGGTGGGAAAAATGATGTTAAGTACTCTTGCTGCCAGAACAGAACAGTTATCTAATGGTTCTGTGTAGGTCAACCCACTCCCCGTTTCCATTACATTAGGGGTTCCGAATGAGTGTCCAGCCATAGTTCCAAAGACTTAAGAGCAGATAGGTAATGCAGAGTTTCATTTCCCCCATCTATGAGCTGGTGATCAAAAGCAAGGCACAGCTATACCGGGGTTGCAGCAATCCGACGGATATCAGGCCCCGATAATTGCGGAATAGTTAAGTGTCTATCTATTGCCTTGGCCTGCTGCAGACAGTTCTCTGATACACTGTTAAGGGCTGTAAAGCTCCTGCCACCACTCGGAGGGTCGGCCTTACTCCTCCCGGTAGCAGCTAAGGGAGATATCTGCCTCTGGTTCACCATTGCAATCGACATGGGCCAACAGCCTCTCGGAGCTGCCTCGTGTTTCTGACTTCTGCCTACTTCTTCTCGGTCTCCGTTTAGTGACCCCATTGGCATTAACACTTCGTTCTGAGGAGTCAGGAAGATAGTTATCTCAGCCGGCTTGCTTAGAGTGTTAGCAGGAGATGGGTCTCCACATTTAGTAATTGAGGTGCAGAGCATAATAAGCTCATCAAATTTGCTGTGCATTTTACGCTCAAAATCGTTTAGTAAGGATCTTAGTGTATTGTGAGGCTTCTCCATATCTAAGATAATTGCTGATTAGGATATCAATGTTAATTTGAGCAGTTCCGAAGCAACTGCACTACCCAGATTACTGGGGGGGGGAGGGTTATCAGAATCTCGAGGTAAGGCCGCCACCTAACGATCCGGATCAGTGCTCTGAAGTAATTTACACAACCATCTTGACATCATTAGATTCACTGCAATGTAGGGAGTTTAAATCTCTTATTCTCTGATGTGGATGTAGCTGTTTATAAGAGATATACTGCAGATATCTTATTCCTCTTCCAGAGCTCCTGATATTGCGGCCATGTTAGGTCGCTGCCCAGACACGCCCCCAGGAGTTTAATTTTTAGCTCCTTTTGTCTGTAGAAATAAATGCCTTATGGTGCAGCCTTGAAGAGGAAGTACAAATAGCGCTACTGGGTCAGGAAGGCCAGCTGTTTGATTTTAGCCTTAGTTTATTTTTGTACCTCATCTCATAAAACTACGGCTTTAGCAGCTCTGCCCATTACCCTGAGCAGAGCCAGTGATGCTGTCTTCTAAATGACTGGCTGTTAGTATGCTAATTAGGGAGTGTGGGAGTGTTGTGACAGCTAGGTCTGAGTATTAGTCATATTCCACAGCAGGGAGAACGTACAGTTTCATTTTAGTAGGATCTTTGGCAAGAGTATATGATCTAGTGACGTATGGGATATACAATCCTACCAGGAGGGGCAGTTTCCCAAACCTCAAATGCCTATAAATACACCCCTCACCACACCCACAATTCAGTTTTTACAAACTTTGCCTCCCTATGGAGGTGGTGAAGTAAGTTTGTGCTTGATTTTTCTTCTATGATAAGCACTTCTCAGCATATTGAAGCCCAATCCCTCTCAGAGTACAGTGTTTGTCAGAGGGATGTGAAGGGAGTGTCGCCTATTGATTTTATGGTTTTCCTTGCGGGAAATCTTTTCAAGGGTTCTCTGTTATTGGGCTTAGAGATTCATCTCCTACCTCCCTTTTCAGATCATCGATATACTCCTATATACCATTACCTCTGCTGATACTTTTTTCAGTACTGGTTTGGCTATCTGCTATATGTGGATGGGGTGTCTTTCGGTAAGTACGTATTGTTATTTAAGACACTCTCAGCTATGGTTTGGCGCTTTATATATCAATATAAAGTTTTAAATATACGTATTTACTTATATTTGTCATGAGTCAGGTCTATGTATATTTCCCTTTTGCAGTCTAAACAGTTTCAGTATAGGAATCGTGTTTGGGAAGTTTAGTTAAACTTTTTTCTTACCTGGGGTTCAGTCTTTTTCAATTTGACTCTCATTTTTTCTCGGGCAAATCTAGGCTCGCGAGGGTGCAAAATGCTGTTTTTTATTGCGTAATTCTTGGCGCAAATTTTTTTTTTGTCGCGAAGTTGCGCCGTTGATGAGACAAGTTTCGTCATTTCCTGTGTCTTTGTTGACGCTAGTTGTTTTGGCATGAAATTACGTTTGTTGTGACGCGAATTGTGTCATTTCCTGGAGCATGATTGAGGGATAACCTCCCGAAATGTTGCAGCAACCTGTTTGTATCTCCATGGGAGAAGAAATTCAATAAATCTTGTTAAAAAAGAAGGTGCTGTGGAATTGTTTGTTTACTATATATACAGAGGTTGACAGTCCCTCTTACCACTTGCACCTATCTGATTTAACTGGGAGCTGTACACTGTCTTGTCTGTGTCATTTCCTGGTGATAGTTTTGCCCCCCAAAAATGTAATTCCTTTTTTGCATTATGCGTCATACTTGGCGCAAACAATTTAGTCATTTTACACCTCTCCCTCTATTGCTCGCTGTTTTCATCGTTTTTTTGAAAGCTATTATGCCTGCTTTTTTTTTTTCTTTACTGAAACTGTTACATTGTAGAAATTCAATATTTTGCCTAAATGTTATTTTTCTTTTTCTGTTACATTTTGCGAGATGTTTCATTCTGATCCTGACTCTGATGTTACTGTAGAAACTATAATGCCCTGGAACACAATTCTACAAAGCGAAGTGTGTTCTTTTCATTATTAAGCTGTTATTTCTTCAGTTCAATTATGTGGCATTTGTTTATTATGTTTCTACATGTATAATGACATTTACTGTTTTTTGCATATTCAGTTCTTGTACTTGATTTCATTTGCAAACATTACATGTTGTTGCTTATATCATAAAGGTTATGACTGCTATTATGCCTTTAAATAAACTTACGAGTTCTTTTTTCAAAATTGTTAAAATGTAATTAATTTAGTTCTGACCGACAGCGTACTTAAGTTTATTATACTCATGAAGGTTTCTTTGTTTTAAATATCCTGTATCAGACAGTTTTTGTTATAAATTCTCCTTATTTTTCATTTGAACATTTTTTATGTTCTTTGTTAAGGAAATATTTGTTATTTATAGCTTTTAGGAATCCTCCTATTAACTATCAGCTAGATTACGAGTTTTGCGGTATGAGTGAAAAAGCAGCGTTAAGGCTCTTTTTCACTACTGCTGGTATTACAAGTTTTGCAGGTTTAGGGGCACCGCACACTTTTTTGGCCGTAACGCAATGTAACTACCGCAGCTTTCAAAAAGTCCTTTTTCAATGGGACTTCCTTTGCGCCGGTATTACGAGTTTGCCTTTCCGGCCAAAAAGTGAGCGTTACAGCCTAAAACTTCAAGATCCATACCGTAAACTGAAAGTCAGTAGTTATGAGTTTTACGCTACAAAGCTGTAACATAAAACTCATAACTAAAGTGCTAAAAAGTACACTAACACCCCTAAACTGAGGCCCTCCCTCATCGCAAACACTAAAATAAAATGATTAACCCCTAATCTGCCGCTCCGGACATATAAACATATTAACCCCTAAACCGCCACACTCCGGCATCGCAAACACTTGTTAAATATTATTAACCCATAATCTGCTGTCCCTAACATCGCCGCAACCTACATTACTGTTATTAACCCCTAATCTGCTGCCCCCAAAATCGCCGCCACTATACTAAATTTATTAACCCCTAAACCTAACCCTAAGTCTAACCCTAACACCCACTAACTTTAATGTAATTAACATAAATCTAAATAAAACCTACTATTAATAACTATAATTAAAAACTAAATACTTACCTATAAAATAAACCCTAAGCTAGCTACAATATAACTAATAGTTACATTGTATCTAGCTTAGGTTTTATTTTTATTTCACAGGTTAGTTTGTATTTATTTTAACTAGGTAGAATAGTTAGTAAATAGTTATTAACTATTTACTAACTACCTAGTTAAAATAAATACAAATTTACCTGTAAAATAAAACCTAACCTGTCTTACACTAACACCTAACCTTACACTACAATTAAATAAATTACATAAATTAAATACGATTACCTAAGTTACAAAAAACAAACACTAAATTACACAAAATAAAAAAGTAATTATCAAATATTTAAACTAATTACACCTAATCTAATAGCCCTATCAAAATAAAAAAGCCCCCCCCAAAATAAAAAAAAACCCTAGCCTAAACTAAACTATCAGTAGCCCTTAAAAGGGCCTTTTGCTGGGCATTGCCCCAAATAAATCCGCTCTTTTACCTGTAAAAAAAAATACAAACAACCCCCCAACAGTAAAACCCACCCCCCAAATAAAATCTAACTAAAAAACCTAAGCTACCCATTGCCCTATAAAGGGCATTTGGATGGGCATTGCCCTTAAAAGGGCATTTAGCTCTTTTTCCGCCCAAAACCCTAATCTAAAAATAAAACCCACCCAATAAACCCTTAAAAAAAGCCTAACACTAACCCCCAAAGATCCACTTACAGTTTTTGAAGACCCGACATCCATCCTCAACGAAGCCGGCAGAAGTCTTCATCCAACCGGGCAGAAGTCTTCATCCAGACGGCATCTTCTTTTTTAATTTTTTTTATTTTATTTAACACACAGAGAAAGATACAATATTTTCCATGCGATTAACAATATTTAGTTTCCTTTGACAATTCCGTATTCACAATTATATACAAACAAGGTATGATCCACAGATCTCATATTAATTTCATATATCTATATTTTTCATCAAGCCTAATTCTGTCTCTCTGTGTTATTTTCCGTTTTCATAAGCTAAGCAATTGTTTGCTGTTTCTTATACTTAACATACCTCTGTTGATAATATTAGTGATGATGATAATAAGGAAAGGGGAAGAGAAAAACAAACAAACAAAAAAAAAAAAACGTCTCCTCCCCTCAGCCCTCCTCCCCCTCTCCATCTCAAAATACTCATATATTTTCATCCAGACATGGCCATTCCCCTCGAAGTCTATCCTCCATTTTTATTTCAGAATTGACAAAGGGTGTTAAAATTTGTTTCTGTTCCCTATGATCTAACGCCTTTATATAAATCTGCCATTTATTCAGGAATCCTTTTAACCTATTTGTTTGATCTAATTTAGTGTCCCATTGTTCAATCCACATTTGCCTCAGAATTTTATTTTTTAGTTGCGAGATAGTTGGGCCTTCTTATTTAGGGTTGCACCAATACCATTTTTTTATGACCGAGTACAAGTACCGATACTTGTTTTCAAATACTCGCCGATACCAATTACCGATACTTTTTTTTTTTAAATGTTATGTGACAGTTTACCAAGCACAATACAGACTAATTATTTAAGATTCCTTCTTTATTATTATAATAAAGGACTGTAATTCAAAAGACATTATGAAATAATAAAACAGTTTTATTTGTCACAAAGTTCACTGAACATGTTTATAAATAAAAAATATTACAATAAAATATTAAATTTTAAGGGGTGATACAATTGGCTTGTAGGGCTGTTATATATCGTCAATCTGACATTTGTATGGAGGTTCGATTCTAAGTTGAACAGCCTTTATCTTTCCACACTACTGCATGGGGCAGAAATATATATTTTTGGGTAATTTTAGCCAGAGATGGCAATCTGTTTATTAACTGCCCAGTACTTCAGGGGTTTGTCTGAATCAGGTACAGTGATCTCTCCTACAATAATTACAAATAACAGCAATGTGTATTGGCAGAACAGTAGTAAACAATTTTTAGTTTAGTCTCCACTCCAGTTTAAAATGAAATGGGAACATGCAGTTTGAAAAAACGCCACAAGATAGGATATGGGTAGGAAGTGGAGGTATCGGTTTAAGTATCGGTGCATTTGCACGAGTACAAGTACTCATGCAAATACTTGGTATCGGTACCGATACTAGTATCGGTATCGGTGCAACCCTATTCTTATTAATCCATTGTTCTAATATACATTTCCTCGCTAGAAGAATAACTACTATTAGTCTTTGTCCTCTGAAATGACCCCTATCCCATTTTAACAGACAAATTTGAGCTATCCCCAAGTGGGTTTCTATCTTAAGCTTCTGCTTGATCCAATACTGTATTCTACACCAAAAATATTTAATCTTTGAGCAAGTGTAGAAATAATGGATAAACTCTGCGTTTTCCTCTTGACATTTATTGCACCTATTAATAAATTCTGAATTGCATTTTATCATTCTACGTGGTGTTATATAATCTCGGTGTAATAGTTTCAACTGTAATTCCCTGAGGGGCATTGCAAGGGTTGCCTTTTTAACTAATTTTAAACTGTCGCTTATTTGTGTCGGTGTTAGACTCTCCGCAGCATCCACGCTCCATTTATCTACCAGTGCCTCCAGTCCTTCCCTAGTATTTCTATAATTCAAATTTCTGTAAAAGCCTGATATCGAAAAGGACCCTCTTTCAAATTCCATTTGCGATAAATTAAAAATCGAGATATCCCAAAAAGCGATGTCCCTTTTTATTAGATTCCTAATATAATGCTGTACTTGCAAGTAGGCATAGAAATGCGTTCTAGGCAACTCATATTTAATTTGTGAGTCCTGGAAAGTCAGGACTGTTTTATTTAAAGGGTCCAAACTATCTCCAACCATTTGAAATCCCTTCGCTTTCCATATTTGAAAAGGGCCTAAATCGAGACCGGGTGGGAATTCACTGTTCCCCACCAGTGGAATATATTTAGGAAAAGGGAATGTTTGTTTCAAATATTTATGCGCTAATCTCCAAGCTATTAAAGCATCCTTATATAAAAAATGGGTTTGAATATTTATTGGCAAATCTCTACGCTGGCCATATGGTAAAAAGGATATGCCAATTTCTCCTAGTATTGCTTGTTCTAGTATCTCCTCATAAAAGTGTTGGGAGTTCAACTGCCAGTCCAATACAATTCGTAATAAAGCAGACCAATTATAAAGCCTAAAATCCGGTAAACCCAGACCCCCGCTCAGAAATGGCGCGTGTAACTTTTTAAGAGCAATTCTTGCTTATTTCCCTTTCCATAAAATTTTTTGAAAGGCACTGTTTAAATTTTGCAGGTCTCTTTTGGTTAAAAGAACTGGAAGCATCATAAGCGGATATAATATTTTGGGTGAAATTACCATCTTAATAAGATCAACTTTCCCGGTTAGTGATAAGGGGAGATGGTGCCAGCTCTCTAGTAAGGCTGCTATTTCTGCACTTTGCTTAGAGATATTTAATTTATAGATCGCATAAGGATCATTAGATAGGTGAATACCCAAATATGTTAAGGTTTGTTCTACTTCTTTAAATGGAAGATTATACTTATCCCTACTGATTTTATTCAACCATAGAATTTCAGACTTGGCCATGTTCACCTTATATCCTGCTATTTTTCCAAAAGTCTCTAGTACTTGTAGAATTATTGGTATATATCTCACTGGGTCTTCTACAAACAATAACATATCGTCTGCGTAAAGAGACAATTGTAGTCTTGCTCCCCTTATTCCTATTCCCGGGAACGACAACCTTAATTTTATCGCTAAGGGTTCTAAACTTAAGTTAAAGAGGAGTGGTGACAAGGGGCACCCTTGTCTGGTTCCTCTTTGCAACTTGACCCCTGTTGAAAAAACTCCATTTATCAAGATATAAGCGATTGGGGTCGAGTATATACTCCGTATTAAAGATATAAATGGACCCTTGAAGCCAAATCGTTCCAAGGTCATAAACAAGTGATCCCATTCTATCCTATCGAAGGCCTTCTCTGCGTCCAGGCACAGCAGGAAGGCCTCCGGCAGGTCTCTTGTATCCTCCATAGAGGGTTCCACCCAAAAATATGAAATTGCGTGCAAAACTCTTCTTAAATTTTTCACTGACGTTCTTCCATGCATAAATCCTGTCTGCTCTGGATTAATAAGATCTGGTAAAATAATTTTTAATCTTTCTGCCATTAATTTCATTAATATCTTATAATCAGCGTTATGCAACGAGATTGGTCTATACGACTCTGGTTGCTCTTCCTGTTTTTTGGGCTTTAGTATTAAAGAAATATACGCACTTGAGAAAAACTGCGAAGGTGTTTTTTTTTCTTGAAAATATTCGTTAAAAAGTCTACATAATAGTGGAGTTATCTGTACCCTCAATATTTTATATGCTTCTATAGGTAGTCCATCCGGACCTGGTGCTTTCCCATTTGCTAATGAGGAGATTATCTTGTCAATTTCTTGCTCTGAAATAGGGGCATTTAAATGTTCTAACTGCTCCTCTGAGATCTTAGGTAAGTCAATGTTTTCCCAGAGCTTTTTCCTCCAGTAGGTTGTGCTTAGTATATAATTCAGTGAAATACTGACAAAAGGCCTTCACGATATCTTCCGGAGTTTTATGTATAATTCCTTTATGTTTAATAGCAGCTATATGTTTACGAGCTAATCTCGCCTTAGTTATAGAAGCCAGCAGCTTACCCAATCTATTTCCCCATCTGTAATATCTACTATTGCTTTTTAATTGTGTCTGAGCTGATTGCTCTGCTAAATAGGCGTCTAATTCTTCTTTACATCTCCAATATATCTCTTGTGTCATTACCGACGGGTTATCACAATATTAATGATAAACTCTAGCTAAATTCTCCTGTAGATTTTGCAATTGCAGTTGAGCATTCCTACGCAAGTTTGAATCGAAAGAGATTATATTCCCTGCTATCACTACCTTAGCAGTTTCCCAAAATAACTCTGATTTATTGACATGCTCTATATTATCTGTTGCTTAATCATTCCATTCCTGGGTTACATAATCTTGAAATTTTTTAGAAGGCTATAAATAAGGGAATCTAAATGTATTTCTATTTTTACATGGTTCTTTATCTTGGATATTTAATTCTACCGGTGCATGGTCTGAGACTATTATTTTGTGTATCTTAGTTCCGGAGATCCTAGGAATAAATATATTTGAGATATGAGAAATAAGTCTATTCTTGATAGGGAGGGGGCCGCTTTTGAGGCACACGTATAATCTCTACCATCTGGATTACGTAATCTCCAGATATCCCTTAATTGTAAAAATACTTTTAATTTTTTGAACATTTTCCTTTCAAATGTACCTATTGATCTATTTTTAGGGTGAGGTTTATTCTGATTTAATCTTAATCTATCACATATCAGATCTGGAGCTAGATTAAAATCGCCTCCCATAATTAATTCTTGTCTTGAAATGGAAGCAACACTTGTATCAATTTAGTCCAGAATCTATTAGATCTTTCATTTGGGGCATAAATGTTGCAGAGAGTCAGTATCCTACCTCCAATATTGACCTGTGCTATCACGTATCTTCCTTCTGGGTCTGTGATTGTGTTGATAATTTCAACTTCATGGCGTTTACCAAACAGAATTGCCACCCCCTTTTTGCCCTGGAGTAAGAGGCATAGATTTACTGTCCCTACCCAATCTCTACGTAATTTTATATGCTCCTGATCAGATAAGTGTGTTTCTTGTAAGAATGCTATGTCCGTTTTTAACCTTCTTAAATGTGTAATAATCGTATGTCTTTTAATAGGTGAATGAAAACCTCCTACATTCCATGATATAATTTTAATTACCATGATCTATCCAATTTGCAAAATTCCACTTTGCTTGAAATTAACATTAGTAGAGATAAAGGGAGAGGAAGAGGAAGACAAGAGGGAGAAGGGAGAAGAAGAAGAGAAAAAAAAACAAAAAACCTTAAAGGGACAGTCTACACCAGAATTTTTATTGTTTTAAAAGATAGATAATCCCTTTATTACCCATTTCCCAGTTTTGCATAACTAACACAGTTATAATAATATACTTTTAACTTCTGTGATTATCTTGTATCTAAGCCTCTGCAAACTGCCCCTTTTTTCAGTTCTTTTGACAGATTTGCAGTCTAGCCAATCAGTGCCTGCTCCCAGATTACTTCACGTGCACGAGCACAGTGTTATCTATATGAAATATGTGAACTAACACCTTCTAGTGGTGAAAAACTGTTAAAATGCAATATGAAAGAGGTGGGCTTCAAGGTCTAAGAAATTAGCATATGAACCTCCTAGGTTAAGCTTTCAACTAAGAATACCAAGAGAACAAAGCAAAATTGGTGATAAAAGTAAATTGGAAAATTGTTTAAAATTACATGCTCTATCTGAATCATGAAAGTTTATTTTGGCCTAGACTGTCCCTTTAACGTGCGGTGAAAACACAAACCTCTGCAATCAAAGTGTCTCCTTACACATGTTTTACATGTCAACATATTTTCCCAATTTTCTTCAATACACCAAAAACTCAACATACCAAAAATGTATTCATTATCCAAGTAACAAAAAAAAACACCCTTCATGTGCATACGAGCGCCTATATTTAGGGTGCTTTCTTAAATGCCTTCTGTGTATTAATATATTTTCTGTGTGCCCCATCCCAAGGGGACTCTTCAATAAAAAGTTATTTATTTTGATAGTGTGAGTGAAGAAAACAAAACAAAACAAAAAAAACCCTTCGTGTTCATACGAGCACCTATATTTAACCTTTTAACTCCGTTATGCCGTTCTATTCCGTCATATTTACACTGGGCTTTAAAGCCGTTATGACGGAATAGAACGTCATATCAAACGGCTGTCCTGAAGCCTTCTGCGCTTCAAGGACTTGATCGCGGTCTGGAGGGCGTTCCTAGGGTTGTAGGGACGCCCCCCAGATGCGATCCAATAATTGAAATCTCGCGATCGTATGCACGATCGCGTAGTTTCAATTTGTCTACATCGGAACAGGTGTTCCGATGTAGGCACTTTCACCCTGTCACTAAAGGGTTAAGGTGCTTTCCTAAGTGAGTAGTATATATTAATATATGTTGTGTATGCCCCATCCAAAGGGGTCTTTTCAAACAAAAATTATTTATTTCCATAGTGTGTGTGAGAAAAAAAAAAAAAAAAAGAGAACATCTTTCTCCTCTACCTAGCCTCAAGGCATTGGAAAAAACTTATAAATTTAAAATTAAAAAAAAACAAAAACAGCAACTGAAACCAAACAAGTAAAAACTCTCATAAATAACCAATGCATATTCGCTTATCCAGTATCCTTATTTGCACATTCCCCATATTCAGCTATATTTTTAAATCTAGAAATTTTTGTGCTTCTTGAGGGGAATCAAAAAATGTTGGTCCCCTATAAGTTTGAATTTTTAATTTTGCAGAATACATAAGAAAGGCTTTTGTGCCTTCTTTATTAAGACTTGTACATAGTGTAGAAAATTCCTTACGTTTCTTTGTCAAATCTATTGAATAGTCCTGGAAAAGGAGCAATTTTGAACCTTCAAACATTACTGAATCTAATTTTCTATATTATTTTCTATAATTTTCTATTGAAAGCCTGCATATAACCTGTCTTGGATATTTATTATTTTCCCCACTTTGATTCTCTGAGCCTATTCTATGTACCCTTTCCATACTATTCTTTAGCTTTTCCAATGGGAGATTTAACAGTTTAGGAAGAGTAGTTTCGCAGAAGTGTATTAACTCATGTGCCTTAATTGTTTCTGGTATCCCTAATATTCGGATATTATTAAGTCTCAACCTATTTACTAGGTCCTCGAGTCTCTGATATAGCATTTGGTTTTGTTTAAGAACATTCTCCAATTTATTGGAGTTTAATGCGGAAATTTCCTCTAAATCAGACACTCTCTCTTGCAACTCTGTAAATCTTGTAGTTATTTGCTTAATTTCTTCAGTAATATTGTCTAAACCTTTTTGCAAGTTATCAATTTTAGGAATAAAAATTGACATTTGTTGTACAATATAATGGGAATCTTTATCTACACTTATGCTTTCTGCTGAGTTACTTGAAGATTCATTTAGCCCTTCTGAGGGTCTCCTCTGCTTCTTTTCATTGTTCTTTAATTTGGGCGGCATTTTATTAGACCCTAAAAATGTATCCATAAGCAGATCTTTTTACCTTCAATACTTCAACACCAATATTACTAAGACCAGCTTCCAATTTTAGCCAGTCTAACTATTTATTGCCCATAGGTGCCTTAAACACAAAAGATTGCTTTCATATGGTACTTCACTTCTATTTCACACCTTTACCTTGCTTGGTGATAAAAAAGACTCAATATAGCAATCTAAACTCATACAGATTATATACAGGAAAACAGGCTCCAAAAAAGGGCTTTTTCTCTCCTTTCCTCTCTCTCCTCTCCCTTCTTCCCTCTCCCTCCCGGGGTCTTGCCAGCTCACACAATATAGAGAAAGCTTTACTATTTGAGCCTATACGAATGCATACTGTCATAGATTTTATCTATGTACTTTCTTCTCAGTCTTTTCCAATGCTATTTCCAACTCACAGATGCCATGCCCCTTTGCAATATAAGTACAGGTAATATTTATACAGACACCAATGCTATCCTCAAAAGATATAATTTCCTCAGTCTATTGCTAGGAAAACTCTCAGTGCAAATAAACTTTTTATGATATCTTGCAAATTTCACAATATAAAGAAGAACTTTGCTTTTTTTTTTCGTTTTTCCTTTCTTTCCTTCCCCTCAGACCAGTTTGCTAATGACACTCCCCTTGCTATATAAAGGTGGTTAATATTCATACAGGTGTCAATGTAGATAACAAGCAAAAGAAAAAGAAAGAAAGAAAAAAAATTGCTTTTTGTTTTATCCTGACTCCAATTTGTGTTTCACACAAAATTTTACAATAAGTGCCCTCAATGGAGAGACCGAAATGTCCCTAACATGAGGTTTTACATATTTTTACCGCCACAGCCTTTTATATAACAACTATAAATTTCACACAATTATTTCTCCCAATATGAAACAAAAAAAAAAACCCCAGCAAAGTAATACAAAGAAACCAGCTTTGACTCTTATTCTATACAGCAACACTGTAACTAAGCTCCAGCAGTTATCAGATGCCTTGTTTTTCCTCATAAAAGAGATACATGGAAATCATTTACATCAAGCTCCTGCTGTTTGTACCAAAATAGCAGCCTTAGTCACTTTGCAGAATATAATGTCAAATTTAACAAAGTACTTTTTTTTTTTTTTTTAAGAAGCCTCCTTCGTTCACAATTTGTTAGTCAGCTGAAACCCAATTTTATTGCAAAGATTTTCAGGATGGGTAATACAATTTTGAAACAGTACCTTTCGTGGATCAGTCACACTTTCCCAAAGTAGCTCACTTCTCTGACACCAATGGCGAACAGCAGAACTTCCCTTTGCAACGGCAATGAATCTCACTGACACTTACTCAGTACTCCGCTTGCAGTTTTTAATGTGCGGGGGGAGGGGCCGAATTGCCTTTCAGCTCAGTAACTCTGGTATGACCATGTAGCAGCCTTCCTCGACCATCCACCCGCCGCTGCAAGACTCACCAGCCTCCGTTCTCCCACAGCCAATCACCTCGCCTCTCCGCCGCAGCCGTCAATCCCCGCAGAGCCTGTAAGCCTGTAATGGTAACTCCGGACGGCCAATCCCATCAACCCTCGACCGGGGTCCGCGGCAGGGGGCTTCAGGTAGGATAAGATAAAACCCAGGAATTAATTGTAGTACCTCTGTCTCGAGTACCTCCGAATTAAAGTTAGTACCCGCCTGTAATTAAACTGAGCCTCCTTTTATGAGAGAAACCCCCTCTCACGCAACACCGGTGGGAGAGGGGGGAGTGTGGCAAAGAAAAAAAAATGTCTTGGAGTAGCCTCAGAGGATATGGGGACCCCACAGCAAGGCTTGTTGTCGGCCAAGCACGGTTCAGCGGCACAAACAGGTCTCACTAACACCCTTATGGACCTCCGCTCGCAGCACCGGTGGGCGGAGGATCCGTGATATGATCCCAGAGAGCAACCCTTTAGCACAGTTAAGCCCCGCAGTCCCTCAATCGGGGCCAGAGGCTGTGAATCTCAGGTAGGTTACCCGTTGCTCTAGGGTTTGTTTTATAATATCCTCTTGTTTTTTTTAAGAGCCTCCGAGTTTAGCAGCCTTTCATAGGCAAGCCTTGCTTCTTCCTATGTACAAACCCTCTCTCACGGAGCACTAGTGAGAGAGGGAGAGATATGATATACAGAAGAATATCTTGCAGTAGCCTCAAGCAAGAAACAGGTAGTTATAGCCAGGTTATTCAGAGTGGTTCCCTTGGTGAGATGGAAAGCACCTTCAAGGTCCTGGTGACGATGCTATGGTCCAGGCTTTGGCGGAGCAGTTCCTGCCAGTAGCAGGTTTAAGGAGCTCAGAGAGCAGACAGTGCAACCTGTGCTCAAACTCCACCTCCGGAACTCAGACGGCATCTTCTGTCTTCATCCATCCGTCGCGGAGCGAGTCCATCTTCAAGACATCCGGCGCGGAGCATCCTCTTCAATCGACATCTTCTTGAACAATGAAGGTTCCTTTAAATTACTTCATCCAAGATGGGGTCCCTTGAATGCCGATTGGCTGATAGAATTCTATGAGCCAATCGGAATTAAAGGGGAAAATGCAATCAGCCAATAGGATTGAGCTTAGAACTGCAGAACCTGTTGGCGCTCTACAAATACCTGATAATAAATAATAAAAGCTCGCATTCTATTGGCTGATTGGATCAGCCAATAAAATTGAAGCTCAATCCTATTGGCTGATTGGATCAGCCAATAGGATTTTTTCACCGCTCTACAAATACCTGATAATAAATAATAAAAGCTCGCATTCTGTTGGCTGATTGGATCAGCCAATAGGATTGAAGCTCAATCCTATTGGCTGATCCGATCAGCCAATAGGATTTTTTCACCTTTAATTCCGATTGGCTGAAAGGAATTCTATCAGCCAATCGGAATTCAAGGGACGCCATCTTGGATGACGTCATTTAAAAGAACCTTTATTCAAGAAGATGTTGATTTGAAGAGGATGCTCCGCGCGGATGTCTTGAAGATGGACCCGCTCCATGCCGGATGGATGAAGATAGAAGATGCCGTCTGGATGAAGACTTCTGCCCAGTTGGATGAAGACTTCTGCCGCTTCATTGAGGACTTCTGCCGGCTTCGTTGAGGATGGATGTCTGGTCTTCAAAAACTGTAAGTGGATATTTGGGGGTTAGTGTTAGACTTTTTTAAGGGTTTATTGGGTGGGTTTTATTTTTAGATTAGGGTTTTGGGTGGAAAAAGAGCTAAATGCCCTTTTAAGGGCAATGCCCACCCAAATGCCCTTTTCAGGGCAATGGGTAGCTTAGAGCAAAAATAGGAACATAGAGAGGCGCCTGTGTGTATCAGTAATAAACAGTACCAGATAAGAAAGAAAAGGCCCCTATTTCAGGGTACTCACATTTCTTAATAGCACTCAGACAGTGCTATTAGGCACAGGCTGGGTATTTATACAGCAACCCAGCTTACTGTTCTGCCAAATGCAGACACTCAGGGATGCAGCAGCCCAGGATAGCAGGAGCCCAGGAATCACAGGAACAAACAATTGCTGAATTTTTGACAGCTTAATACTACCAATGGAAGTGATTGGTAATAAGCAGGCAGTGGAGGTTCCAAGTTAAAAAGTTCATCAGCCAATTTATTAAAAAGTCAAATAAAAGAACAAGTTAAAAACAGGAACCATATAGGCAGGGTGTATTGCTAAGCGTTTCTTAGCGCTTCAAACGCTGTTTCATCAGGCATACAAATGAGGCTGCAATTAGCCTTTATATACACATGCTTGACCAATGCTTTACCAATCAGAGAGAACAGTGATAAACACCTGGACACTCCCCTCAAAGAGGAGTTTTCTCATCAAATTAACCCTTTGTTTGGAGCGCATATTTTCATCCATAAAAGTAAAAATTTAATCCTTCAACTATATGCACAGGGAACACTATCATACCTAATGTATAGGGAATTGTCATAAAAACTCCCCTTGTGCTCAAATTTAATTTACAAGTCAAGATATATTTTGATCGTAATTTATCTAATTAAAAACAACCCAAATAAACTACAAAATGACAAAAAAGACAGCAGGTGTGCAATACATATTTCCATACCTTGATCCTAATGCTCTTTTTTGGGTAACGAGTGTATAGATGATTACAATTCATGGTGTGAAATCAACATGCTAATACAGCGTGTTTACATCCGTTGTAGTGACTGGGGAGGGAGGCGTGACTGAGTATTATCTGACTACGCTTAGAATTCGTAAGTGCTGTGTCTTGCTTGTGGATCAACACGTTAATACAGCGTGTTTACATCCGGTATCGTGGTTAAGAAAGGGGCGTGACTGTGAAAATATTTATCAGTAGTTTTCTGTGACAATCCATAGGAATCAATGGGGTCGCGTTACGGAGCTTTATGCTCCTTTATTGCAGGTGTTAGACTTTTTTTCAGCCGGCTCTCCCCATTGATGTCTATGGGGAATTCATGCACAAGCACGTAAAACCAGCTCACCGCAGCGCTGGTATTTTGCTCTATGCTCACTTTTTGCCTGCTAACGCCGGGTTTTTGAAAACCTGTAATACCAGCGCTGTAGGTAAGTGAGCGGTGACAATAACTTGCAAGTTAGTACCGCACCGCTCATAACGCAAAACTCGTAATCTAGCCGTATATTATTAATCCTTTTCAAACTGGATTTTAAGATTTATTTGCTCTTAAGGTTTTTTCCTATGCAATATACCATTTGTATTATTTATGTTTCTCTTGTAAGGTGTATCCAGTCCACGGGTTCATCCATTACTTGTTGGATATTCTCCTTCCCAACAGGAAGCTGGAAAGAGGACACCCACAGCAGAGCTGTCTATATAGCTCCTCCCCTAACCCCCACCCCCAGTCATTCTCTTTGCAAGCTCTCGACAAGTAGGAAGTATAAAGAGATATGTGGTGATTTAGTGTAGTTTTCATCTTCAATCAAGAGTTTGTTATTTTAAACGGTACCGGCGTTGTACTGTTTGCTCTCAGGCAGAAATTAGAAGAAGAATTCTGCCTGGAGGATAATGATCTTAGCGGATTGTAACTAAGGTCCATTGCTGTTCTCACACATAACTGAAGAGTATGGGAAAACTTCAGCTGGGGGAACGGCCTGCAGATTGCCTGCTTTGAGGTATGTTCAGTATAACTGTTTCTAGAGAGATGATAAAGTCTAGAAAATGCTGACAGAGCCTTTTTGGAAATGTGGTAAGCTAGATGCAGTGATTTAATAACGACTGGGATCAAGCTTGCAAGGTTGGGTAATACTCATGTTATTTGTGTCTGGTGATTAAGGTGTTAAAAACGTTTTCTTTTTTTCACATGAAGATCGTTTTTGAGAGTGTTTCAACTTTATTTTTGGGGTTTAATTGTCCACATGGCTTTTTTAGAAGCTCCTAGGAGTGTTTCTTTAAGGCCCCTCTGACATCGAGTGTGGTGGGAGGGGCCTATTTTCGCGCCTCAGTTGCGCAAGTTGCTTTCATTCTAAGACATCAAGCTTCTCTAGAGGATTCCTGCTGTGTCTGAGGACCATTAAGGAGGGTTTCTTCCATTCCTGTTCGTTCCTAAGGGCAGGTAGGCGTTTAGCAGTTTTATACCGGTGGTAGGCGTTTTTTCAATCCGCTTTGGGGGCCAAAGGGTTAATCGTCCATTTGCAAGTGGGTGCAATATTACCTTGGTCTCATATACACACTGTAAAAATTTCGAAGAGTTTACTACTTTTTTTCACTGTTTTGCAGTTTAAGTGCTACTTTTTTTCTCTTAAAGGTACAGTACCGTTTTGAGGAAATTGCTTTTTTTACTTTAATAAAGTGTTTTCCAAGCTTGCTTGGGTCTGTGCTAGTCTGTTAAACATGTGACGTAGAAGAATCTACCTGTTCAATATGTTTAAATGCCATTGTGGAACCCCCTCTTAGAATGTGTACCACTTGTACTGAACTATCTATAAGTTACAAAGACCATATTGTGGCTTTAAAAAATATATCACCAGAGGATTCTCCGACTGTAAGAAGTAAGATTTTGCCATCTAGCTCTCCCCATGGGTCAGAACCTGTAATACCCGCACAAATGACGCCAGATGCGTCTAGCGCGTCTAATTCTTTTACTTTACGAGACATGGCGGCAGTTATGAGTTCTACTCTCACAGAGGTGTTGTCTAAACTGCCAGGGTTACAAGGAAAGCGAGACAGCTCTGGGGCTAGATCAAATACAGAGCTTTCTGACGCTTTAGTAGATATGTCCGTTATGCCCTCACAATGTTCCGAAGTTGGCGCAAGGGATTTGATATCTGGGGGTGATCTTTCAGATTCAGGGACGTTATTACTTCAGCCCGACTCTGACATGTCAACATTTAAATTTAAGCTTGAACACCTCCGTTTATTGCTGAGGGAGGTCTTAACGACTCTGGATGATTGTGACCCCATTGTGGTACCAGAGAAATTGTGTAAAATGGACAAATACTTTGCAGTGCCTGTTTACACTGATGTTTTCCCAGTCCCTAAAAGGTTTTTGGAAATTATAACTAAGGAATGGGATAGGCCAGGTATACCGTTCTCTCCCCCTCCTGTGTTTAAAAAGATGTTCCCCATAGCTGACGCCATGCGGGACTCGTGGCAAACAGTCCCCAAGGTGGAGGGAGCTATTTCTACTTTAGCTAAGTGTACAACTATTCCGATTGAAGACAGTTGTGCTTTCAAAGATCCTATGGATAAAAAATTGGAGGGTCTCCTAAAGAAAATTTTCTTACATCAAGGTTTTCTTCTCCAGCCTCTCGCATGCATTGCTCCAGTTACGGCTGCAGCGGCTTTTTGGTTCAAGTCTCTAGAAGAGGCTCTTCAAGTGGAGACTCCGTGGGATGAGATTTTAGACAGGATTAAAGCTCTTAAGCTTGCTAATTCCTTTATTTCAGACGCCGTGTTTCAGTTAACTAAACTTGCGGCTAAAAATTCAGGTTTTGCCATCATGGCGCGTAGGGCGCTATGGCTTAAGTCCTGGTCAGCAGATGTTTCTTCAAAGTCTAAGCTTCTTAACATCCCCTACAAAGGAAAGACCCTATTCGGGCCTGGTCTGAAGGAGATCATTTCTGATATTACTGGGGGAAAAGGTCACGCCCTTCCCCAGGATAAGTCTAATAAGTTAAGGACCAGACAGACTAATTTTCGCTCCTTTCGAAACTTCAGGAGTGGAGCGACTTCCGCTTCCCTTAGTACAAAACAAGAGGGTAATTTCGCCCAGTCCAAGCCAGTCTGGAGACCTAACCAGGCTTGGAACAAGGGGAAACGGGCTAAAAAGCCAGCTACTGTCTCTAAAACAGCATGAAGGAGTAGCCTCCGATCCGGGACCGGATCTAGTGGGGGGCAGACTTTCTCTCTTCGCCCAGGCTTGGGTAAGAGACGTTCAGGATCCCTGGGCAGTGGAGATTGTTTCCCAGGGATATCTTCTCGAATTCAAAGGTTCATCCCCAAAGGGGAGATTTCATCTCTCTCAACTATCTGCAAACCAGATAAAGAGAGAGGCATTTTTACATTGCGTCCAAGACCTACTGGTTATGGGAGTGATCCACCCAGTTCCAAGGGAGGAACAGGGGCAGGGTTTCTATTCAAATCTATTTATAGTTCCCAAAAAAGAGGGAACTTTCAGACCAATCTTGGATCTCAAGATCCTAAACAAATTCCTCAGGGTCCCATCCTTCAAGATGGAGACAATCCGAACCATTCTTCCTATGATCCAGGAGGGTCAATATATGACTACCGTGGACTTAAAGGATGCTTTTCTGCACATTCCGATTCACAGAAATCATCATCAGTTCCTCAGGTTCGCCTTCCTAGACAGGCATTACCAGTTTGTGGCTCTTCCCTTCGGGTTAGCCACGGCGCCAAGAATCTTTACAAAGGTTCTAGGGTCCCTACTGTCGGCCCTAAGGCCGCGGGGCATCACAGTGGCTCCTTACCTAGACGACATCTTGATCCAGGCGTCGACTCTTCAAAGTCCCATACGGACATTGTTCTGGCCTTTCTGAGGTCTCACAGGTGGAAGGTGAACAGAGAAAAGAGTTCTCTCTCCCCTCTTACAAGAGTTTCCTTCCTAGGGACTCTGATAGATTCAGTAGAAATGAAAATTTTTCTGACAGAGGTCAGGATATCAAAGTTGCTAACTTCCTGCCGTGCTCTTCATTCCATTTCTCGGCCGTCAGTGGCTCAGTGTATGGAAGTAATCGGCCTAATGGTAGCGGCAATGGACATAGTTCCGTTTGCCCGCCTACATCTCAGACCACTGCAACTTTGCATGCTCAATCAGTGGAATGGGGACTACACAGATTTGTCTCCTCTGCTAAATCTGGATCAAGAGACCAGGGATTCTTTTCTCTGGTGGTTATCTCGGGTTCATCTGTCCAGGGGAATGAGCTTCCGCAGGCCAGAGTGGACTATAGTGACAACAGATGCCAGCCTTCTGGGCTGGGGCGCGGTCTGGAACTCCCTGAAAGCTCGGGGTTCGTGGACTCAGGAGGATGCCCTCCTCCCGATAAACATTCTGGAACTAAGAGCGATATTCAATGCTCTTCAGGCATGGCCTCAACTGGCTGCGGTCAGGTTCATCAGATTTCAGTCGGACAACATCACGACTGTAGCCTATATCAACCATCAGGGGGGAACAAGGAGTCCCCTGGCAATGATGGAGGTTTCCAAGATAATTCTATGGGCAGAGGCTCACTCTTGCCATCTCTCAGCTATCCATATCCCAGGAGTAGAGAACTGGGAGGCGGATTTTCTAAGTCGGCAGACTTTTCACCCGGGGGAATGGGAGCTTCACCCGGAGATATTTGCCCAACTGATTCATCTATGGGGCAGACCGGAGCTGGATCTGATGGTGTCCCGTCAGAATGCCAAGCTTCCTTGTTAGGGGTCCAGGTCAAGGGATCCTCGGGCAGCACTAGTAGATGCCCTAAGCAGCGCCCTGGTCCTTCAGCCTGGCTTATGTGTTTCCACCGTTTCCTCTTCTCCCGCGTCTGATTGCCAGAATCAAGCAGGAGAAAGCTTCAGTGATTTGAATTGCTCCTGCGTGGCCTCGCAGGACTTGGTATGCAGATCTGGTGGGCATGTCATCCTGCCCACCATGGCCTCTGTCATTGAGGCAGGACCTTCTAATCCAGGGTCCATTCAAACACTCAAATCTAACTTCTCTACGTCTAACTGCGTGGAGATTGAATGCTTGATCCTATCAAAGTGTGGTTTTTCTGAGTCTGTTATTGATACCTTGATCCAGGCTAGGAAGCCTGTCACCAGGAAGATCTATCACAAGATATGGTGTAAATATCTTAATTGGTGTGATTCCAAGGGTTTCTCATGGAGTAGGGTCAAGATTCATAGGATTCTATCTTTTCTCCAAGAAGGATTGGAAAAAGGTTTATCAGCTGGTTCTTTAAAAGGACAGATTTCTGCTCTGTCTATTCTCTTTCACAAGCGTCTGGCAGATGTTCCAGACGTTCAGGAGTTTTGTCAGGCTTTAGTCAGAATCAAGCCGGTATTTAAACCAGTTGCTCCGCCATGGAGCTTAAATTTAGTTCTTAAAGTTCTTCAAGGGGTTCTGTTTGAACCTATGCATTCATTAGATATTAAACTTTTATCTTGGAAAGTTTTGTTTCTAGTTGCTATCTCTTCAGCCCGAAGAGTTTCAGAGTTATCTGCTCTGCAGTGTGATTCACCCTATCTGATTTTCCTTGCGGATAAGGTGGTGTTACGTACCAAGCCAGGTTTTCTTCCTAAGGTTGTTTCCAATAGAAATATCAATCAGGAAATTGTTGTTCCTTCTCTGTGTCCGAATCCTTCTTCCAAGAAGGAACGGTTGTTGCACAGTCTGGATGTGGTTCGTGCTTTAAAGTTCTACTTACAAGCAACTAAGGATTTTCGTCAAACATCTGCTTTGTTTGTTGTCTACTCTGGAAAGAGGAGAGGTCACAAGGCTACGGCAACTTCTCTTTGGCTGAGAAGCATAATCCGTTTAACTTATGAGACTGCTGGCCAGCAGCCTCCTGAAAGGATTACAGCTCACTCTACTAGAGCGGTAACTTCCCCATGGGCATTTAAAAATGAGGCTTCTGTTGAACAGATTTGCAAGGCGGCAACTTGGTCTTCGCTTCATACTTTTTCTAAATTCTACGAATTTGATACTTTTGCTTCCTCGGAGGCTATTTTTGGGAGAAAGGTCTTACAGGCAGTGGTGCCTTCTGTTTAAGTTCCTGCCTTGTCCCTCCCTTCATCCGTGTCCTAAAGCTTTGGTATTGGTATCCCACAAGTAATGGATGAACCGGTGGACTGGATACACCTTACAAGAGAAAACAAAATTTATGCTTACCTGATAAATTTCTTTCTCTTGTGGTGTATCCAGTCCACGGCACGCCCTGTCACTTTAAGTCAGGTGTTTTTATTTTTTAAAATTAGTCACCACTGCACCCTATAGTTTCTCCTTTTTCTTACTTGCCTTCGTTCGAATGACTGGGGGTGGGGGTTAGGGGAGGAGCTATATAGACAGCTCTGCTGTGGGTGTCCTCTTTGCAGCTTCCTGTTGGGAAGGAGAATATCCCACAAGTAATGGATGAACCCGTGGACTGGATACACCACAAGAGAAAATTTATCAGGTAAGCATAAATTTTGTTTTATCCTGATTCCCTCTTGGGACTGTACTACTATTTCTATGGAGATTGGTACTTATTTTCAGGATTCTTTAGAATTTTTGAATATAACCTTGGTAGAGCATATTCATGTACTGTTTATATTTTAGCTCAGCTTTATCTGTGGCTGACATTGCTGTTTTCTTAATCTCTGTTGAGCAGTTAGTATAAGCAGTTTCAGATTCTCAAGTATATAACTCTGTTTATTTACTTCAGAAGTAATCATTTAATTATGTTTACTATATTTATTATTATGATTTTGAATATATTTTATTATCTCTATCTTGATAGGATAATAATTTGTTTGATTTCTATATTCTCCACTATTATTGTAGGTCTTTTTTGCCCTACTTTAAGTCCGGTGATGTAGATCAGTTGGTGAATGTCCTGACTACAAATGTTGTTCTAGATCCAAGGGTCTCAGATTCATATTTCCGGCAGGGTTATTACAGCCCTTTGGCCTTTTGAGGTCAATTTATTGTATACCATTGATGTGGGTAATAATAACAAATTTTTTGTTCAGCTGCTAATTTGGTTAATTCCGAGTGTAAGCACTGAAAAAGCGTTTTGTATCTTTTGGTAGAAATACGCTATATATTTAATTGTTATTAGACTGCATGAAGGTGCGGTTCTCTATCCAGTCATTCTGGTGGGGGGCAGATTAAATTGTTTTTGGATCAGTCCAAAATCTATATTTTTTTCTTAGGGTTTGAATAGATTTTCAGAATGAGACCTTCTATAGGAAGAATCTTTCTTTCTCAGTACGCTCTGTGTTTTATTTTCAGGAGTGATTATGCCAGTTCTTTTTTGAAGGAACAGGGTTTGGGTTTCTATTCAATTCTATTCTTAGTCCCAAAGAAGAAGCGTTTATTCAGTCCATTTTTTGGATCTGAAGACTTTTTTATATTGTTTTGTTAGTTTCAACTTTTATGTTGGTGATTATAAGGACTATTATGCCTTTTTGTTAAGGTCATTTCATGTCCACTCATTTTTCAGGATGTTTATCCTCATATTTTATTTTCATTCAGTCCACTTGTCGATTCTGAGATTTTCTTTTTTAAATAAGCTTTACCAATTTGTCACTTTTCCATTTGGTCTAGCAACAGCTTTATGTATCTTTTTATAGGTTCTTGGTGCCTTTCTTTCTGTCTTCAGACAGTAAAGTATGGTGGTGCTTCCTTATTTGGATGGCATCTTGGTATTAGCTTAAACTTTTATTTGATTAAGATGGACAGATAGCTCAGCATACTAATGCACTGTGACTGAGCCCTGTAGCAACCTGAGGGTTGCAGATTAGATTCCTGGCGAGGTCCATTCAGTCTTTCATTCTCCAAGGTCGATTTAAATGAGCAGCGTTTTGAGTCCCTTACGGGTAATTAGACGCGCTTACAGGTACCCAATACATACATATGAAAGAGCAGTATTCATATATATGGATCTTTCTTTTTTGGAATCTCTCTTATGAATCAACTAAGTTTTGTTTCTTCAAAACATGGTTAGAGGATTTAATTTACCTAAGAGTTTTGTGATTCCTCAGACAAGGGTCACTTCTTTTTGGGTTTTTAGATGGATTCTGTGTTCATGTCTGTCTTTATCGGACAAAAGTCAATTGTATTTGGCATTAGCCTGTTTTACTTAGTCTGGAACATTTCTTTCAGTGGCTATGTGCATGAAAGTCTTAGGTCTCATAACTGCATCATCGGGCGTGGTTCCCTTTGCTCGTTTTTCATCTGAGATCTCTTTTTGCTTTGCATACTGAATCTATGATACAGAGTTTGTTTTCAGATATCAAAATCAATATTTTGAACTCTGTGCTATTTTCAGAGCTCTTTCAGGCTTGGCTTCTTTTAGGAGATAATTTTTCTTTCAGACAGACAATATCACAATTGTGGCATATGTCAATAATTTAATAGGGACTAGCAGTTCCTTAGCAATTAAGAATATACAACAAATGTCCACAGCGCTTCTTAGTTTGTCTCAAGTGTTTTTATTACACAGACATGTAAAATGACAAGCGACGTTTCGGGTGACAACCCTTACTCATGCTTTACATATGTGCTTAATGTCATGAACCTTTTTATACATTTCAAATCCTTTTTAATTCGCGCCAACCACTATACTAGTGGCTCTGCTGCCCTCTTGTGGTAAAAAATCATCATTACACCTTTATTATTAAAACTATACACAATGTACTTAAAAACAAGTTGTCTATTACCATAGCAGCAATAGACATCCTACATAAGTATATATATATATATATATATATATATATATATATATATATATATATATATATATATTAAACTGTTTTGGAACAGTTTAAAATATATATATAGGCTTATGTAGGATGTCTATTGCTGCTATGGTAATAGACAACTTGTTTTTAAGTACATTGTGTATTGTTTTAATAATAAAGGTGTAATGATGATTTTTTACCACAAGAGGGCAGCAGAGCCACTAGTATAGTGGTTGGCGCGAATTAAAAAGGATTTGAAATGTATAAAAAGGTTCATGACATTAAGCACATATGTAAAGCATGAGTAAGGGTTGTCACCCGAAACGTCGCTTGTCATTTTACATGTCTGTGTAATAAAAACACTTGAGACAAACTAAGAAGCGCTGTGGACATTTGTTGTATATTGTGGATTCCAAGGGATTATTGCAGAGTCCCTGTCTAACGTGCGCTAACCTAAGAGGTTGCTGTCTCTCTACATTCCCTTAGCAATTAAGAAGTATCTTGAATACGAACGTATTCAAGATACTTCTTAATTGCTAAGGAACTGAGAGTCCCTATTAAATGATTGACATATGGTTTTCATCTCCTGTCTAATCTTTACGATTTATATCTGAGGTTTAGACATTTGGGAGATGGATTATCTCAACCTTCAGTCTTTACATCTGGGAGAGTGGTATCTCTATACAGATGTGTTCTCTCAATTTCCAAGGTACCTTTTCAGGTCTAGGGATCTTCAGGGGGAAATGGTGGATACATTTGCAATGTCTTGGTTTTTGCAACATGGCTACATCCTTCCGCCTCTGTTTTTTTTCTTCCAAAGGTGTTCTTCAAGATCATTTTGGAATAGTCTCATATGTTTCTAATAGCATCAGCATGGCCTCTTAGGTTTGGTATGTGGATCTTGTTCGGATGTCCATTTACCATCCTTGGCCGCTTTTTCTTTGACTAGCCCTTTTTGTTTTAGGGGCTATTTTTCCACCGGGAATTACTAATTTGAAGGTATGGAAATTGTTTAGTGTTTAGTCATAGAGGTTTCTAATCACTATGTTGCAGGCTTATAAGTCTGTTTTAAAGAACATTTATTATAGGTTTAGTAAATCTATATTTTATGGTGTTCTCATAAATTCTCTTGGCATTCCCTTAGAATTCCTAGAATGTTACAGTTTCTTTTGGATAATTTGGTTTAAGATTTGTCTAAGTATTTTTTAGCGACATATCCTTGCTTTTTTGTTTCTTTTTATAAGAAAAGATTACTATTTTTCCTGACATTTACTATTTTGTTCAGACTTTGGTTTGTATCAAGTCTATTTAATCAATTTCTCCTCCTTGGAGTCTTAAATTGTTTTTTTTTTAAGGCTTTGCAGGCTCTTTCATTTGAGCCTATGCATACTTTGAATATTAGACTACTTTCTTGGAAAGTATTGTTCATTTTTAGGCTATGTCTTCAGCTAGAAGAGTTCTGATTTGTCTGCTTTCTCTTGTCAGTCTCCTTTTCTGATTTTTCATCAAGATAAGGCTGTTTTGCGGACTTCGTTTAAATTTCTTCCTAAGGTTGTAAATTCTTACAACATTGGTAGGGAAATTTTTGTTCCTTCCTTATGTTCTAATCCTAAGAATTCTTTTTAGAGATCTTTACATTCTTTGGATATCCTAAGATCTTTGAAATATTATGTTGAAGCTACTATAGGTCAGAAAAACTTCTACCATTTATTTGCCATCTTGGTTAAGCTTTTGTTTCTTAAAGCTTATTTGGAGGTGGGACAGTCTTCGCTTCAGAGTATTACAGCTCATTCTACTAGTTCAGTTGTCACTTCTTGGGCTTTTAAGAATGAAGCTTCAGTTTAGTTTTGCAAAGCAACAACTTGTTTTTCTTAGCATACATTTACTAAATTTTACCATTCTGATGTATCTGCTTCTTTTGAAGCAGTTTTTGGTAGGAAAGTTCTTCAGGCAGCTGTTTCAGTTTGATTCTTCTGCTTTTGTTTTAAAGGGACAGTCTACACCAGAATTGTTATTGATTTAAAAGATAGATAATCCCTTTTTTACCCATTCCCCAGTTTTGCATAACCAACACAGTTATATTTATATATTTTTTACCTCTGTGATTATCTTGTATCTAAGCCTCTGCAAACAACTGCCCCTTTATTTCAGTTCTTTTGACTGACTTGCAGTTTAGCCAATCAGTGATAGCTCCCAGGTAACTTCATGTGCATGAGCACAGTGTTATCTATATGAAAAACACGAACTAACACCCTCTAGTGGTGAAAACCTGTTAAAATGCATTCTTAAGAGGCGGCCTTCAAGGTCTAAGAAATTAGCATATGAACCTCCTAGGTTAAGCTTTCAACTAAGGATACCAAGAGAACAAAGCAAAATTGGTGATAAAAGTAAATTGGAAAATTGTTTAATATTACATGCCCTATCTGTATCATGAGTTTGTTTTGGACTAGACTGTCCCTTTAAGTTTTTTTCTTCAATTTATGAGAAAAACTTATTTTTCTGTGGCTTTATTTTTTTCTGCGGAAATGGCTGTTTTTATTTTATCCCCCCTTTCTAGTGACTCTTCTGTGGTCTTCCACATCTTGGGTATTTCTATCCCATACGTCACTAGCTCATGGACTCTTGCTAATTACATGAAACAAAACATAATTTATGTAAGAACTTACCTGATAAATTAATTTCTTTAATATTGGCAAGAGTCCATGAGGCCCACCCTTTTTGGTGGTTATGAGTTTTGTATAAAAGCACAATTTTATTTCCAGTTCCTCTTCTTGTATGCTTTTTTTACTCCTTATTTTATAACCCCACTACTTGGCTATTCGTTAAACTGAATTGTGGGTGTGGTAAGGGGTGTATTTATAGGCATTTTGAGGTTTGGGAAACTTTGCCCCTCCTGGTAGGATTGTATATCCCATACGTCACTAGCTCATGGACTCTTGCCAATATGAAAGAAATGAATTTATCAGGTAAGTTCTTAAATAAATTATGTTTTTGAACACACACAATGATTTATAAATTGTTCACATTTGTTTTTTTGACTGCATTGTGCCTTTAAATAACAGTTTTATGGGGGCGGAGCCAGGCTAATATACTGATCAGACGCACATTTTTGAGGCTCCTGGGCCAAAAAGTATTTTAAAACATTTAAAAGGTATAAATAGTGGGATATACAGCTTGCTTTCACTGGGGACCGATTGAGGATAACAGTGGAATACAACCTGACAGGCACTGAGGCCAGATTGCGGTATCTCAGGGGACAAAGCCCTTCGTCTCACAGCAGGAGAGCATTATACCGCCGACAGAACTCCGGAGGGTTGGGGCTCCGCTCTGGAGTTCATACACAGTGATCCAAAAGTCACATTGATATTACCGGTATCTCTGTATCTCAGCAGCTAAGAACGCCATCCTAACCTCTCCACAGTCAGGATTTTAGCCTGCTTACACGGACCGGTCATTTCCGCCTCACGACAACCTCCAAGAAGAGTCACAGTGTGCAGGTACGAGTTAACTTTTACAGTGCAGAGCAGCCTGCAGAGCCGCTTTAAGAACCACAATACACCTGGGCTTTATATTAAGGGCTATCCCTAGCAGGCTCCCTACACGCACCACGTAAAAACTTTTTCTCTCTCTCCCCCTCACGGAAGGGAAGGCGCCATATTGCCTTGTTGGTGCGCAGCAAGTTTAAGTCACAGGTCTCCCTCAATTTTGTAGCTGGGGTCATCCCTAATAGAGTATATATCGCTCTCTCTGAGACTAGAAGCACAGGGTAATATACTACATCCTAACTATAATGCCCTAGGCAGTTATTAGTCAAAGGAGATAACGTTATAATCAACTTGGGCCAGCAACTTTATAAATGAGGGAACCTAAATATATCTGTAAATATTAACACAGATCCTACAGGGTTCAGAGATTGACACTAAGGATATCACTGTGTTTTACAACAAGTTGAGCTTCACTAACCTCATACTATGGTACTGGACTCTAATCATATCACCATTATTTCAGTGTCTGACTATAAGGACCCAGTAGAACTCTAGTGGAGCCCCACCTGCCATAATCCACTTCCCATTTGATTTATCACATAAAGGGGATATTACAGTAATCCTTAACAAATAACTCTACATATGTGTGCCTAGTGACGTGCTCATTTCACTTCCTCGTCACACCATCAGGGAGTTTCAAAGAGACTGTTTCTTTTTTTTCTTGGCGCGAAGATCCGCCATTTTCAGGCCCTGTCACGCAGACATCACAGATCCCTCCTCACTGCCTGACCGGAGATCACTGCTCTCGCAAAAATAAAAAACTAAGAAGTGAGCGAGTGAGTCTCTCCCCAGTTCACCTCCCACTCTCCAGTAACTTGAATAGTGACTGTCAGGCTCACATCCACGCAGCCAATTTAACCCACACAGATTGAGAAAGGGAGAAGGGGACAAGAAAGTGCAACATCAGATTGAGATTGTAGGGCTCTCTCTCCCCACCATTTCCTGCTGGATAGAGTGCCAGCAGGTCATATCCTAATTCCCCTGCCCGACTTCGTCCAGTGAGGACACATTCCCCGGGGTAGGAGAGGGCCTAATTAATCTGCATTTATTACCCTAGACATTGCCCGTGGGGACTCAGCAAGCATAAAAAGGCAGACACTTAGAATGATCTAGGGGTTCAAAAAAATACTGCCTGTGCAGTCTAACATGGATGCCACAATATAGCTTACACCTTGCCATTATTCTCGCAGCAATACACAGATCTTTTGTTCAGCACTGTCTTTCATGATAAACACACATATATGTATCAAAAGAGGAGAAAGATAATGTGCTGAAAAATAATGAATATTACAATTGAGTGAAGAGAATTGCAGTGCTAGTGGAGGGGATGAGAGATACATGAAAATCTAACAGAGGTCTTAACAGCAAGAAATGTTTCTTGGATAGGGGGTGTAGAAGCCTGAGAATACACTGTCAAGTAAACTAAGTACTATCACAAGATCAAGATAACATAATTAAACTGTCACTACAATTATCATGGCTACGAGAAAAGGTTCCAAAGGAGACAAGGGGATGAAATCCTTATCCGTAGACACCTTTTTTAAATCGTCTAGAACTCCTAAATCTCAAGAACACATCATGGCAGACACTGAGGAGGATATGGAATCTGAAATTGAGGAGAGTGCTGAGGATCTAACTCCTGTAACTAAAGCAGACCTGCGAGCCCTGGTGTCTAAGCAAGGTATAACCTCTAACTTTGAAAAATTGTGGGGGAAAATTGACAGCTTTCAAACCACAGTTACTAACAGCCTCACAGAAATTAAAACCGAGATTCTGGAACTGGGGACCCGAGTAGATTCATTAGAATCGGCCACAGAAGAAATGGGAGAAGAAGTGGCGACAGTCTCGCAGTCCCTTACCTCTCAATCCCAAACCATTTTGGAATTAGAAGAAAAAATTGAAGACTTGGAGAATAGGAGCCGGCGCTCTAATATTAGGCTTAAGGGAATCCCTGAGACTGTGGGAGCAGAGGACCTTCACAACTATCTCCAACAGCTATTTCATGCTATTCTTGGAAGTCCAATAGATGCTGAATATCCAATTGAAAGAGCTCATAGAGCCCTTAGGGCTAAACCCAAGCCAGACCAACCACCGAGAGATGTCATCATCAAGCTCCTCAGGTTTCCTGACAGAGAAAAAATCTTATTAGCCGTCAGACAGAACCCCACGTTTAAGTTCCAAGGCAACATAATCCAATTTTTTTCAAGACCTCTGTGTTAAAACCCTACAAAGAAGATATGCCCTGAAACCTCTTACTCTCCTCCTAAGAAAGAACAATATACAATATCGATGGGGTTTTCCCTTTGCTCTCCAGGTGATCCGCAATGGCAGAATAGCTACCATCAAAACCACTGGGGAGATTCCAGAGATCTGCAAATTTCTGGATCTGGAACCACCTGAGATTACAGCAGCAGAAACATTGCATCCCTCTTCTACAACATCTTCATCCAGAGGGAAACCCCAAAGAGAAAAGTGGAGGTCAGTAACTAAGAAGAAAACCAAGACTTGAGCTATATTTACTTCCAGATACAACCATTGGGGTACCTATACCCCGAGGACACTAACGATGACCGCGAGGTCACACAGGTACTAGACCTAAGGGTCTGATTTAGGTTCTTCACTCATATGAAGCTGTGTTAAACTGGCACCTCATGTTGAGGCTGCATAGTGCATTTAACGTGTGTTAGTTTCTGATACATGTGTATTCAAAAGTTTACTCAATGTCAATTGTTATTGTTACTGTTTTGTTTTATGTTTTTACTATCTAAATGCACGAAACATTGTACGATTAGTATAGGTTCATCAAGGGAGGGTCTATTACAGGAAGGTTGGGTTCTAGAAAGGCAGCCGGGTTTATTGGTACAGAGAGAGGAGAATAACTCACTTATTTCTGCAGGAAACAATAGTTGGCCACTGTGTATAGAGGTAGATATGGTGTCCGGGACCCCTGCTACCAAGAGTAGAAATAGAATGCAGAATTATTTCACCTAGTGAAATGTCATTGCCTAAGATAGTTTTGATCTCGCACAATGCGAGAGGATTAAATACAGATATCAAGAGAAGGACAGCTATGTCAAATTACAGAAGGCTGAAAGCTAATATTATCTACCTTCAGGAGACTCATTTTTTGAAAGATACTATTCCCAAATATTGGGCAAGAGGTTATTCTATGCAATTTCACTCTGTGTTAGATTAAAAAAAAAGAGGTGTCTCCATCTTAATACATTCCACATTACCATTTATTCACAAAGAGACCATATCAGATAAAGAGGGTAGATACCTTTTGGTATTTGGACAAATAAGGAATGTTGAGATACTCCTATGTAATATATATGCCCCCAATGAACAACAAGATAAATTTTTTAACACTCTCTCCAATTTGTTAACGGGTTGGTCTAGACTGAGAATAATATTGGCAGGGGATTTTAACATTGACCTCCAGGCACTGACTAAACAAACACTCACTCAACAGTCTAGGAAGAAACAAAGACAAAGAGTAATGGCCAGAAACATCTGGGAGATATTAGATCAACACACACTACAAGATACCTGGAAACAATTGAATGGGGGGGATGGGAGCACCACTTATTATTCATCGGCCCATGACAGCTACTCAAAGATTGACTATGTGTTCACTAGCCAGATTCTACAACCAGTAGTACATTCTATAGATATCCATCCATGTGTGTGGTCTGACCACTCCCTGACACTGCTCACTTTAGGTGATCTTTCAGATCCAAAAAGATCAAAGACATGGACATACGACCCATTCTGTACCAAAGACCCACTTATTAAAGGCAGAATCCTAAATAACTTAAAAGAATATTGGCAGATCAATGTAAACTCTACAGAGGACCCTATATTGCACCTTGGGCAGCACATAAGGCAGTGGTTAGGGGTATACTAATAAAAGAGAAAGTACTATATAAAAAGAAGAAAGAGGCTCTCATTACACAATTAAATACCGAAATTACCTCTCTGGAAAAGTTACACAAACTGAATGGTTCTAAGACCACGCTGACCGAGCTGATTGGCAAGAGACAAACTCTACAATCCATATTAAATGAGCAATCTGTAAAAGCTGCACATAGATTGAAAGCAAACTACTTTGTCTTTGCCAATAAGCCTGACAAATACCTTGCAAAGAAGATCAGAGATGAATGCCATTCTCTCTCTATACCAAATATTCAAACACCAACTGGTCACATAACCACGCACCCTCAGAAAATTGTTGACGCATTCTCCCAATTCTATAGTAGGTTATATGATGGCACAAAGGTGCACCATAACTCTGCGACAAAGGAAGTTTTTGACTCCTTTTTGCAAAAAGCTAAAATGACACCGATAGATGATGAAGATAGGGCTGCCCTAAATGCCAAGATTACGAGGGCTGAGGTGATATCAGCTATAAAGGATCTTAAGCCTGGTAAAGCCCCAGGACCTGATGGATTCCCTGGGGAATACTATAAGGCATTTCGTGAAGCTCTGGTTCCCCACTTAGTGGTGTTTGCGAACCATATAATGGATGGTGGAAAAATACCCACTGCAGTAGTTATAGGCCTATATCCCTTATTAATCAGGACATCAAGATAGTCCCAAAAATCCTGGCCAACAGACTGAAACATATCTTACCCCATATCATTCACCCAGACCAGGTAGGATTTATTAAGGATAGGGAGGCTCCAGACAACATTAGAAAGATGATATCTGTGATAGATCTCCTACATGACCGAAAAGTGCCTTCTCTGGTCCTATCACTGGACGCGGAGAAGGCATTTGATAAGGTTGATTGGAAATATATGCTAACACTTCTCTCAAAATTGGGATTTGAAGGTAATTTTTTGAAGGCCATTATAGGTTTACACTCGTCACCCACAGCTTATGTCAGAGCAATAGGACACCAATCTGGAAACATATCTATTCTAAATGGTACGAGACAAGGCTGCCCTCTTTCCCCCCTAATCTTTGCAATATGCATAGAACCACTAGCCGCTTATATACGCAACTCTACTGATATAGTTGGTCTAGAGATTGGAAAATTGCACCACAAGATCACCCTATTTGCGGATGACGTATTACTTACCATCTCAAAGCCACTACACACGCTGCCTTATGTGTACCAAGCAATACATTTATTTTCTCAGATTTCAGGCTATAAAATCAACGCAGATAAGTGTGAGGCACTTCCCATTTCTATCCCAAAGCACACTATTAAACTGATAGAGGCGAACTTTGACTTTAGATGGGTACCATAAGGACTACAATATCTAGGTATAAAACTGAGGTCACACTCCTCAAAATTATATGAAAGAAACTATATTCCTATGTTCAAAACAATTAGATCTGACCTAGGGAAATGGAAAAAAATGGGTTTTTCTTGGTATGGGAGGCTCTCCGCTATCAAGATGACGATCCTACCAAGGATACTATACTTGTTTAGAGTGCTTCCAATTAAGATTAATGTCGCAGATATAGCTAATCTACAGAGAGATATAAATAGGTTCTTACGAGACAATAAACATCCGAGAATCCCACACCATATTCTAAATAAACACAGACAGTTGGGTGGGGTGGGTGCCCCCAATTTACTCGACTATTACAAGGCCGCAAGATTGGCACAAGACTCGACAATTAGTAGACAACAAGTAGATATCCTCTGGCCTGCCTTAGAGGCGGAGATGGCAGGACAGGAGACTCCGGACGGTATTCTCTGGTGCAATGACTTATTTATTGGACACGATATGTATAAGAACAAAACCACATTAATCACCAGACAGCAATGGCCTTCATTGAAGCAATCAGGGAAAATGATTTTTTCATACTCAAAAATAATGCCCCTAAAATACATAATTAGTGAAGATTTTAAAAAACAGATTCAAAAATGGGAAAACAAAGGGTTGTATAGGGTAGCGGACCTCTACTCACAGGGCACACTGTTGACCTTCACTCAATTACAACAGAAACTGGACCCTCTTCCACTGCACTGGTTCCTATATCTCCAGGTAACTTCAGCTGTACGTACACACACACAGCTAAACACCTGACACATAACCGACAAACTTTTCTTGAGCAACTATGCATAGCGGCGACTAGGCCTAAAAAAGCAATCTCTAGACTATATACTTCCATACACTAATGCTAAAATGGGAAACAGATATAGGCAAAGAAATTGAGTTAGACAAATGGGATGAGATACTGTACCAAGCTAGTAAAGGCCTTATTAGTGCTGACTTGAGGGAAAATGTTATAAAAACATCCTTTAGATGGTATTTGACCCCAGTAAAGACAGCCCATATGGGGAAGGAGAGCTCTAACTTTTGCTATAGGGGCTGCAAAGTTGTAGGATCCTATCTGCATATGTGGTGGGAATGCCCTAAGGTCAAAAAGATATGGCGAGAATTATCTTTGCTACTAGGGAAGGTTCTAGGCGAGCAGATCCGTCTCACCCCTGCTCAAGCACTACTACACGAAGGTGTTCCTAGGCTGCACAAAGATATTAACACCTTTATTAGAAATCTGTGTACCACCACGAGAACAGTTATAGCTAAGTACTGGAAAACAGAAATTCCTTCCTGGTCAGAGGTTTTGACTAGAATCCAACTAGTTTATAGGATGTATGAATCAGCAGCATTCATACAGGGCACAGAATCCAAATTCCAAAAAATATGGTTTTATTGGATACTAGAAGATAATAACAAATTGGCCCACAGTGCAGGTGAGGAAATCTGAATCGAGGCAGAATAAGAATGCTCTAATGGGAGGCTTTAGAGGTAGAAAAGCGGTAGACATTCCCAGTTAGACAATTTAGTTGGAAAATTCGAGAAGTGGTTCCCAGCTATGAACATGGAGATATTGAGTACAATGCTGAGCTATCAATCTCTATATTTATTTTGTGCAATTATTGTTATTTGTTATTTTTTTCATATTGTCTTAAAATTTGTTTTGTATTTTTGGTTATTCTCAGTTTGGTTACTGTTAGTTCTTACAAGGACTGTTACTGAGATTGGTTAAAGTTAGACACTTTTTTTTTTACCCCCCATACTTGAAAGTCTCCTATTGAAAATGTTGTACCGACGAATGGACAATGAAACTGTTCAGGGGACTACAAATTAAAACTAATCCTTTCCCACAAGAGGATTGAGAGAGTCGATAGAGAGTGCTATGGCTTAATTTTATGGTCACTGAAAGGTGATTACTCTCTGACAAACATCTGGAAAATCATATACGTGGACTATGAGGGGCCTCTACAGCTAGAGGTCTCCCTCGTTACATGAAGTAACCCAGTGGGACATCTCTTTTTCCTATTCACTGATTATTTTCTACTGTTAGATGCACTCACAAGATCAAATGTCTGTATTTTCCCTGATGTTTTGGGTGTGGGAATGTGGGTAATAAAAAAATGATTTCATTTAAATAACAGTTTTATAAAGTAACTTTCAAATGTGTTAGATGTTGGAATTACATAAAGAATATTGCCTTAGTAAAAGTTAAAAAGTAACTGCATTGTTATATGTTGATTTATGGATATTTGAGGTTACATTTTATGCAATTTGTGGCCTTTGATAGAGGAACCAATATTTATTATTTTTTTTTAATTAGATATTTTATTTTTTACTCTAAATCCCTCTAGTTTAAACATGATATTCTGTGTTAAAACTGTTTCTATAATATGGTTTGTAATCGTATCCAAATAATTGTCTTTAGTCTTACGTAAACTGCAGGAACCTGAAATATATTTCAATAAAAAACCTTTACTGTATTACTGACTTGAATTTACATCATGCTACTGATGAACATATGTTTAGCATTTTGGAAGTACTCTGTTGGTGAATTAGTAAATATGCATAATACAAAGGTCATAGGTCGGGACCCATTACTGGGTCGCAACACCATGTTTACTGGGTCGTGGCTTGTGTGTTGTGTGAGAGTGTGTGTGTGAGAGTTTGTGTGTGTGTGTTATTACCTTTTAAAATCTTTGAAGTTTTACTACAATCAGGACTAATGTATACACACATTTAAGTCAATTTGCCAAAAAATGCAGCTAGATTGTATATTACTTCAGAAAATTTCAGACCAAGCATAAAAATAGGGCTGCAAAGGTATGTGGCATCATTGCACTGGGTCTTGGGGAAAAAAGTTTGAAGAATTCTGTACTAAACTATCTTCTGTGTCCTTATTATTGTCAAGTTTTAAACCATTCCTCTTTTCCCCTCATTTTTCAGGAAGCTGCGGCAAGAACATTTGAGATAGACTATGAGCAAAATTGCTTTCGGAAAAATGGGGTGCCATTTCGCTATATTTCAGGCAGCATTCATTATTCCCGAGTTCCACGTTTTTACTGGAAGGATCGCTTGCTGAAAATGAGGATGGCAGGATTAGATGCAATTTACACGTAAGTAACATTTTTGTCAAGTTATACTAAAGTTAATGTCATTACTGCATTTATTTTGATATTTGGTTCACCATCCTCGTGTGCTAGGGAATCCTGAGAAAGTCAAAACGTGAAAGACTGTTATGTCTATTAACGCTCCCAAGGCTGAGTCATTTTATTTTAGAGCTGTTTTTAGAAATTATGGTTTCATTGCAATTTTTCAGCAGACCAAACATTAGTTTTAGAACGTAACTTTTGTTTGCAGAAATTCCATAATATAGGAAAACGCCACAATATGAAAAGAAAAAAATAAATAATAAAAAAACAAATATATATATATTTTTTTAATATTATGATGAGAGTCCATGATTCATGTGGTGTATATATTTCCTGTCCACCAGGAGGAAGCAAAACACCTCTACATTCCAGAGCCTTTCTTCACTCCTTCTCCCTCAATTCCCCCGGACACTTTCTGTTATGTCTTGCCTCCAGTAGGTAAATCTTTGAAGTGATCATGTCTTCATGTAGTTTGATCGGGGTTCTTTAATCATTTTCCCTTCAAAAGTGCCATGACAGGAGTTCAACCAGGCAGTGAGAAATCTCTGTGTGGAAATGTTAGAACCCCCAGGTTAAATGCAGATTTACCTGCCAATCCATGCTGCTTCTTCAAGATCCTTGGAACTGTACTTCCTCTGAGTATAAGTTGTTTCATTATTCATAACTAGGAAGGAATGCTTTTGTGTAGGTCTATCTGAAGAATGTCCGTAAACAATCTTTTTGGCCTGTCATTTGGATTTCTGAATCTATTTTGGAAATGTGTACAGTACTGCAAGTAAAATGTTTAATAATTTCTCATAGTAACCTTGCTTCAGATAGAGACTTGGATTACAATCACATTAACAATTTACTGCTTACTTTTCTGTTTTCACAACACATGCCTAATCATTACATTTTTATAAGAAGGTGCAGTAAACTGGAAAACTTTACAAAGTTACAAGCCACTGCCATCTATGGAATAAATCTGTTAATACAGGATGCATTCCCATAAAAGTTGTAAAATCTGATGTTTAACCCCTTAACGACCAGCGTCGTACCCTGTGCGAAGCTGGTCGTTATGCCCTTAAGGACCAGCGACATTGCTGCAGTCCTGGACTTCTCTCTGCCGCAATCTCACAAAAAATTGCGAGATTGCACTATTTCTGCATGCCCCACGAGTGGGACACTGCAGAAATAGATTTGCAGAGTTACCGATGCAGATAGGGCTACTCTGTGGTGCCGATCATTGGTGGGTGGGTGGGAGCCATATCTGGGAGGCGGGTGGGCGGCCCATCGCAGGTGCGCATTCCTTATCGTTACAGTGTCGGACGTGAGCGTGCAAGGAGGCAGGGGGCGGGGCTCGGGAGCACATGTGCGCGCACAGTCATCAATTGTAAAGTGCCGAAGGAAGCGGGGAAAGGGAAAAAAAATTTGGAAAGGGATTCCGGGAGGGGGGTACGATATTTTTTTTTTTTTTTTGTGCTTTTCTTCACTTCCTGTAGAATAAGGTGCACATATTTCAGATGGCTTCTTGCTGTTTTTGCTTCTCTGGAATCCGTATTGTAAACGGGATCGTCTTTTTCCTCAGTTTGCTGTGGGTTGCAGGACAGTTAGGGCACCTCAGTAATTCTGCTGAGGTGTAGAGTGTTGCCTGGAGTATGTTTTTCTTGATTTGATAAATTTAAAAGTAACATTTTTTTTTTTATGAACGTTTTTTTGTTCTGTATTATATCCTATGTTAAAAGATTAAAAAAAAAAAAGTTTGATTATTTTTAATTTGCTTCTTTTTTTGTATTAAGGATCAAGAGGCTGTGCAGGATGTTTACCTGTAGCCTATGTTTTGATGCCCAGGTGGAACCCCCAGTACCATTTTGTTCTTCATGTATTGAAAGAACTTTAGCTTATAGAAATAGACTTTTTCACCCTGAGCCATCATTAGCTAAGGCGGATGCTGTTCAGGAGCCTCCTGTTTCAGATGTGCCGCAGCTGTCTCCTCAAGCGTCCCAATCCTGTTCATCTGCACATGCAGTGCCATGCGTTTCCTCTCATGCTCCGTCTGGGGTTACTTTGCAAGATATTGCTGCCCAGGTATCCTCTGCGGTAACTGAGGCTCTGTCTGCTTTTCCTATGCTGCAGGGAAAATGCAAAAAGAAATTTAAAGAAACAGTAACTAAGGATTTTCATCCTGAAGTGGTTAATCAAACTATTTCCTCTCAGAAGTCTGAGGATGAAGATTCTTCGGGTGCATCTGAGGGTGAAATCTCGGATTCAGGCAGTATAATTCCTTCTGCTGATGCTGAAGTTGTGTCCTTCAGATTTAAGCTGGAACACCTCGCTTGTTAATTTTGGCTACCTTGGATGACTCCGATACTACTATCCTTGTTAACCCTAAGAAGTCTAGTAAGCTGAACTAGTATTTTGATGTTCCCTCTGCGGTGGAGGTATATCCTGTTCCAGACCGTGCTTCCGAGATTATTGCACGGGAGTGGGAGAGACCTGGTATTCCTTTTTCGCCATCTCCTATTTTTAATGAAATGTTTCCTATAGCTGACTCTATTAAAGATTTGTGGCAAACGGTTCCTAAGGTGGAAGGAGCTATTTCCACCTTGGACAAGAGGACCACTATTCCCATAGAGGATAGTTGTTCCTTTAAGGATCCAATGGATAAGAAATTGGAGGCATTATTAAAGAAAATGTATGTTCACCAAGGTCTTAAATGGCAGCCTGCGTTGTGTATTGCTACTGTTACCAGCTCTGCAGCTTACTGGTTTGATTCTCCTCTTGAGGAGATCCAGGACTACTACTGTTAACAGCTCTGCAGCTTACTGGTTTGATACTCCCTCCTGAGGAGATCCAGGACAGGATTAAGGCTCTTAAATCAGCCAATTTCTTTATTACGGATGCTTCCTTACAGGTCATTAAACTAGGAGCATAAATGTCTGGTTTTGCGGTCCTAGCTTGCAGAGCCCTTTGGTTAAAATCCTGGTCTGCGGATGTTTCTTCTAAATCAAAGTTATTAGCTATTCCCTACAAGGGTAAAACCTTGTTTGGCTGAAATTATTTCAGATATCACAGGAGGAAAGGGAACTTTTCTTCCTCAGGATAAGAAGAATAAGCAGAAAGGGCGTCAGAGTAATTTTCGTTCCTTTCGTAACTTTAGAGGTAAACCCTCCGCTTCCTCTTCCAAGCAGGAACTATCCAAGTCTTTCTGGAAGTCTGGTCAGTTTTGGAACAAGGGGAAACAGTCTAAGAAACCTGCGGCTGACTCCAAGTCAGCATGAAGGGTTGGCCCCCGATCCAGGAACGGATCTAGTTTCCATGGACTCACCATATCAGGAAATAAATAAATTTATCAAGTAAGCATAAATTATGTTTTTTTTACTGGCAGACTTTCTGCCAGTACTTAAGATGGCGGTGACAATTGTGAGGTGGGGGAGGGAAGAGAGCTGTTTGAGGGGGGTCAGTGAGGGATCAGAGGGTGTGATGTGTCAGGTATGAGGCTGATCTCTACACTAAAGCTAAAATTAACCCTGCAAGCTACCTAATTAACCCCTTAACTGCTGGGCATATAACAAGTGTAGTGCTCAGCGGCATTTAGTGACCTTCTAATTACCAAAAAGCACTGTATCAACTAGAGCCCTCCCTTACTGTTTATCAAGGCATTCATATCTGAATTTAACACTAATAAATTAGTGTGAATAAATTAACTAAGCTTTGAAAGTAATCATAGGAGGGAGAGAGGAAGATAGGCAGCAGAAGGTGATAAGAAAATTAGCAAGATAGTATTACGCTATTAAAATTTATCATCTGGTCTGGCTAGGATTACCTTCTTACTGAGTTTGTTTTTTTTTTAAAAAAAAAAACAAAAACAAAAAAAACCTTTAAAAATAAGTGATCATTTTGGTCTAAGTAGCTAACTCCTCACCCCCTGGAATTAATTAGGGTGGGACGTGGAGAGCTAGAACTTATAAGTACATAGAAAACTGTTTCAACTTTAATAGTACAAGGATGTTTAAATTGTAAATTCTGTAGCCCCATTGCTAATGTTAGATCTTTTCATTAGAGGCTATTGAGGAGAAACTCAGAACTCATCAAATAACGGCAGTGACTAACTAGTAGTGTTACTTAGGGGTAGAGCATAAGGTGGATAAGGGGGAAGGGAGAAGTTTAGGCAAGTAGCTAATAGAAATAGGAAAAATTATTACAAAGCTTTGAATTCTTCTATCTTCAGGGTGAAATATATATTTGAAATAACATTCAGAATAACCGTTATTCTACCCATGCCGACTCTAGGGCTGAATAGAGGGGCTCTGCTTTATTTTTTTACCTATCACCTCACCCCCCCTTTTTTTTCCCCCTCTCTCCCTCACAATTCACAATTTTTCACATAATTTTCCTTCACAACATATCGGTGGAATTGTTTTTTTCTTCCCTGTTTTCCTTCCCGGTTTTGGGTCATCTCACAATTAATACACTAGTAGATCACGTACTGAGAAACACGGATATATGGACAAATATTTCACGTCACAGTCCAGAACCCCACCTTCAGCCATGGCAGCTCGGCAAAGAGACAAAAAAACAAGACCACCCTGGAAACTTAGGTAATCACACAAGCTAATAGTATTCCCCACAGACGAATGAACCAATAGACATCCAATTTTTGGTTTTAAATATAACTGAAGCTTTAACTCCTAAATTTGAAGCCCTCCAAAATGAGATTAAGCAAGATATGCTGGTCTTGACAACTGAAGTACGCCAGTTCTCTAAAAACTAGCTGGAGCAGAACAGAGAATTTCCGATTTAGAGGACACAATAACAACTCATAACACAAAGATAGCAGATATAAGTCTAAGACTTTTAAAAACACAGATTAAGCTAGAAGAAATAGAAAATCATACCAGAAGGAATAATCTTAGAATAATAGGGGTTCCCGAGGAGAAACAATATGAAGACTTAAATAGACTTCTAACAATTACTCTTCCACAGCTCTTGCAAATCCCTCCAACTCATTCACAAATAGTGATTGAGAGAATACACAGATTAGGTTGGCGCACAACTGAGCAGGGGAATTCTAAACCCAGGCCAATAATTGCCAAAATTTTAAATTATCAGGACAAACTCACTCTTCTCCAATATTTTAGGAAAAATCAACCTATATTTTTAGGTAATGCTAAAATTGTTATTTCAAGACTTCTCGGCAGAGACCTCAGCTAAGAGACGGGAGCTGGCTCCAATATGCATTACACTGATTAATCATGGTCATCAAGCTACTTTAATATACCCTGCTAAATTGAAAATAACAATTGATAACCAATCATATCTTTTTGAGTCAGCCTTGGATGCGAACAAATTTATCACTCAGAAGTCATTATTAGGATAATAAATGGTTCGAGTATACAATTCCTTCTTCCTAACAGGATGTCTCCTATGGTCATAGAAGCAATAGGGCCAGAAGGAGCAGGGTTCGGTTGGCAGACGAGCGGAGGGGTACGAGGGGCTGGGGGGGTTCATATCCCTTTTTTCTTTTTAAAGACACAATGAGTCCACGGAGTTCATCCTTGTGGGATTACGCCTCCTGGCCAGCAGGAGGAAGCAAAGAGCACCACAGTAGAGCTGTATATATAGCTCCTCCCTTCCCTCCCACTCCAGTCATTCTCTTTGCCTGTGTTAGTGATAGGAAGAGGTAAAGTGAGGTGTTAGTTTAGATTCTTCAATCAAGAGTTTTTTATTTTTAAAATGGTACCAGTGAGTGCTATTTTATTATAGGGTGTAGCCGTATTCCTTGTCAGCCTCTAGAGTCGAGCTACAGGAGGCTTTAAAGCAATGGGAACTGGTGGGACATAACTCTCACTGCGTCTCCCATACTGATTGCTGACCTTCTGATGATGATGATCTTAGCAGATATTAACTAAGGCCCTATCTGTGTCTGCAGGGCTATTGGAGGGAACAGTCCTCTGGATCCTGTGGGAACATTCATGCTGTCGCACAGCAGCGAGGTAAGTGTAGTCTTTATTTCTGGGCCATATTATCTCAGAATCGACTATGCACTTATTTGTTATATGTGGGAACTATGGGCTCTATTTAGGAGGGCTCCCCTTTTAAACAGTATAATAGGTTTCACATGCTCATGCTAACCGGCACTTTTGCTAGCAGTCATGCTGGGACTTGGGGGACATGGACTCTTTATTTTAAGAGGGTCCTCCTTTCAGTTGCTGATTATAGGTGCTGTGGGCAAGACGCTGGGGTACTGCTGTACTTGTTTTGGGCTATATGATTTCACGGTTAGTGTATAGGACCGGCATTTTTACTTTATTTTTACCGGATAGTTTTGTGCTACGCCCACGATGGGCGGAGTTAACTTTGGCACACTTGAGCGTCCTCACATTGTGTGACAGGAAGCCGCGCAGTGTATTCTGATCCGGAGTCCCGCAGTTCAGTGTGTTACACGTTCAGGAGTTCTTATCGCAGCTCAAGTGTAACGCTAGGACTGCATGGGTAGACAAGCAGGCGGTTCTTAGCGTTCTCGGTCACGTTCAGGAGTTGTGTTTGCTAGAGTGGTCGGTGTACCGTGGGGGCATTTAGGCGCCTCAGCAGAGCTGTTGAGGCGAAGAGGTGTTAATTTTTTTTTTTTTTTTTTTTTTAGTATGCAGAAAAATTATTAGATGTTTATTTCTTAAAGACACAGTATCCTGTTGCTTTTCAGATATATTGACAGGTGTTTACATTAATGTTTGTACACATATAGTTCTTGGGCCATAGAGTATAAATCATTTAACCCTTTAAGGACACAGCTTTCAGTTTGCTCAAACTGAAAAAAAATTCCGTCATATGTCCTTAAGAGGTTAAAGGAGCCAAGACCACGTTTTTTTCTTTGCTGTTTGTTATCATGGATTCAGAAGATATCCAAGATGTTACATGTGCCATGTGTCTGAATGAGAGGGCTTTACAATATAGAGAACAATTTTCTTTGATAAAAAGTTGCCCAAGACTAATGATTCTCAGGAGTCTACAGATGAGATGCAGAGTATGCCACAGTTTTCTCCCCAAGCGTCACAGCCCTTAACGCCCGCTCAAGCGGTGCCAAGTACTTCTTCAGTTGCGGTCACGTTAAAGGACATAGCTGCAGTTATGTCTTCTACACTGTCCGATGCGCTATCTGCCTTTCCCATACTTCAAGGCAAGCACAGAAGGAAGGAAAATCATATGGTTAATGCAGTGTCTGATAAATTGATGGCGATCTCTGATGTACCCTCCCGCTCTGAATTGGAGGGTATGGAGGTCCTATCCGAAGGTGAACTTTCTGATTCAGGAAGTGCCTTACCATTGATGGATTCTGAAGTGGTTTCTTTCAGGTTCAAACTTGAACACCTCAGTTTATTATTGAGGGAGGTTCCTCCAGAGAAGTTGAGTAAGCTGGACAGATACCTAGAAGTCATTTCTTATTCTGATGTTTTTCCAGTTTCCAAGAGAACTTCAGAAATTATTCAAAAGGATTGGGAGAGACCAGGCATCCCCTTCTCTCCTTCTCCCGTTTTTAAGTAGATGTACCCTATAGCTGACACTATTAGGAACTCTTGGCAGACAGGCCCTAAGGTGGAGGGTGCTATTTCTACCTTAGCTAAACGAACTACTATTCCTATTGAGGATAGTTGTGCTTTTAAAGACCCTATGGATAAGAAGTTGGAGGATCTCCTTAAGAAGATCTATTTTCACCAGGGGTTGCTTTTACAACCGGCGGCTTGCATTGTTATGGTTACCAGTGCGACTGCTTACTGGTTTGATGCTCTGGAAGAGTCTCTTAAAACTGAGACTTCTTTGGAGGAGATACAGGATCGGATTAAAGCTCTTAAATTAGCGAATTCTTTTATTAAGGATGCTTCTCTGCAGATTACCAAGTTGGCAGCTAAGAGTTCAGGTTTTTCTATCTTAGCACGCAGGGCCTTATGGTTGAAGTCTTGGTCTGCGGATGTGTCATCCAAGTCTAAACTTCTGGCTATTCCTTACAAGGGGAAAACCCTGTTTGGACCTGACTTAAAGGAAATTATTTCTGACATAACGGGAGGCAAGGGTCATCTCCTCCCTCAGGATAAAAAATCCAAGCAGAGAGGTCGACAGAGTAATTTTCGTTCCTTTCAAAATTTCAAGGGTAACCCCCTTCTTCCTCTAAACAGGAGGGGAACTATTCTCAAACCAAGTCTACCTGGAGACCCAATCAGTCTTGGAACAAGGGTAAACAATCCAAGAAGCCTGCTGCTGCTCCCAAGTCAGCATGAAGGGCTGGCCTCCGATCCGGGACCGTATCTAGTAGGGGGCAGACTTTCCTTCTTCATTCAGGCTTGAATAAGAGATGTTCAGGATCCCTGGGCGATAGAAATAGTGTCTCAGGGATACAAATTGGAGTTCAGAAATTCTTCCCCCAGAGGAAGGTTTCTGCTTTCACAATTATCTGCAGACCAGATAAAAAGAGAGGCGTTCTTACGTTGTGTAAGAGACCTCTCCTCCATGGGGGTAATCTGTCCCGTTCCAATTCAGGGGCAGGGATTTTATTCAAATCTGTTTGTAGTTCTCAAAAAAGAGGGCACTTTCAGACCTATCTTAGACCTCAAGAGTCTAAACAAGTTTCTCAGAGTTCCATCTTTCAAGATGGAAACTATTCAAACCATTCTTCCTTTGATCCAGGAGGGTCAATTTATGACAACGGTAGATCTAAAGGATGGATATCTTCATGTTCCTATCCACAGAGATTATCACAAGTTCCTGAGGTTTGCCTTTCTAGACAAATATTTTCAGTTTGTAGCTCTTCCTTTTGGTCTGGCTACTGCACCCAGCATTTTCACAAAGGTTCTGGGGTCTCTACTGGCAGTTCTAAGACCGCGGGGCATTGCGGTGGTGCCTTATCTGGACGATATTCTAATCCAGGCGTCATCCTTTCAGCTAGCAAGGTCCCATACCGACATTGTGCTATCCTTCCTGAGAACTCACGGATGGAAGGTAAATCGGGAAAAGAGCTCGTTAGTTCCTCAGACAAAGGTTCCCTTTCTGGGAACTTTAATCCATTCTATTCCAATGAAGATTTTTCTGACGGAAGTCAGAAAGTTAAAGATTCTGGATACATGTCGAGCCCTTCGTCCAATCTTCGTCCGTCAGTGGCTCAGTGCATGGAGGTAATCGGATTGATTGTGGCGGCAATGGACATAGTTCCGTTTGCACGTTTTCACCTCAGGCCTCTGCAGCTAAGCATGCTCAGGCAGTGGAATGGAGATTATACAGATTTGTCTCCTCGAATAAATCTAGATCAGGAGATGAGGGACTCTCTTCTATGGTGGTTGTCGCCGGATCATCTATCCCAGGGGACATGCTTTCGCAGACCCTCATGGGTAATTGTGACACTCTGTGCCTGTTAGGATGGGGAGCAGTCTGGGACTCCTTAAGGGCTCAAGAGGTATGGACTCAAGCAGAAACTCTCCTTCCCATCAACATCCTAGAGTTGAGGGCGATATTCAATGCGCTTCGGGCTTGGCCTCAGTTGGCCTTAGCCAAATTCATCAGATTCCAGTCGGACAACATAACGACAGTGGCTTACATCAATCATCAGGGAGGAACAAGGAGTTCCTTAGCGATGACCGAAGTGGCCAAAATAATTCAGTGGGCGGAGACTCACTCTTGCCATCTGTCGGCAATCTACATCCCAGGGGTAGAGAACTGGGAGGCAGATTTTCTGAGCAGGCAGACTTTTCATCCGGGAGAGTGGGAACTCCATCCGGAAATATTTTCAAACCTGATTCTCAGATGGGGTCGGCCGGAAATTGGACTTTATGGCGTCTCGTCAGAATGCCAAGCTTCCGAGGTCCAGGTCCAGGGATCCCCAGGCCAAGCTGATAGATGCCTTGGCAGTTCCTTTGTCTTTCAGCCTAACATATGTATTCCCTCCGTTTGCTCTCCTTCCCCGGGTGATAGCTCGAATCAAACAGGAGAGGGCATCGGTGATCCTCATTACCCCTGCGTGCCCTCGCAGGATTTGGTATGCTGATCTGGTGGACATGTCATCTCGGCCACCGTGGATGCTTCCATTGAGGAAGGACCTTCTCATTCAGGGTCCCTTCCATCACCCGACTCTAGTTTCTCTGCAGCTGACTGCTTGGAGATTGAACGCTTAATTTTATCCAAGCAAGGTTTTTTTTATTCGGTCATAGATACTTTAATTCAGGCACGTAAGCCTGTTACTAGGAAAATTTACCATAAGATATGGCACAAATATCTTTATTGGTGTGAATCCAAGGGCTACTCATGGAGTAGGGTTAGGATTCCCAGGATTTTGTTTTTTCTCCAAGACGGATTGGAGAAGGGGTTATAAGCAAGTTCCTTAAAGGGACAGATCTCTGCTTTATCTATTTTGTTACATAAGCGTTTGGCAGATGTTCCAGATGAGCAATCTTTTTGTCAGGCTCTGACTAGAATCAGGCCTGTGTTTAGATCTATTGCTCCTCCTTGGAGTTTGAATTTAGTTCTTAAGGTTCTTCAAGGGGTTCCGTTTGAACCTATGCATTCCATAGATATTAAGTTATTATCTTGGAAAGTTTTATTTCTGGTTGTTATTTCTTCTGCTCGAAGAGTATCTGAGCTTTCGGCATTACAGTATGATTCTCCTTACCTTATTTTCCATTCGGATAAGGTGGTGTTACGTACAAACCCTGGTTTTTTTCTAAAGGTTGTTTCAAACAAGAATATTAATCAGGAGATTGTTGTTCCTTCTTTGTGTCCTAATCCTCCTTCTAAGAAGGAACGTCTGTTAGACAATTTAGATGTAGTCCGTGCTTTAAAGTTTTACTTACAAGCGACTAAGGATTTTCGACAATCGTTTTCTTTGTTAATTTTTCAGGGAAACGTAGGGGTCAGAAAGCTACGGCTCCCTCTCTTTCTTTCTTTTTGGTTGAAGAGTATCGTCCGTTTTACATATGAGACTGCTGGACAGCAGCCTCCTGAACGAATTACGGCTCATTCCACTAGGGCTGTAGCTTCCTCATGGGCGTTCAAAAATGATGCTTCTGTTAAACAGATTTGCAAGGCTTCAACTTGGTCTTCTCTTCACACTTTTTCTAAATTTTATAAATTTGATACTTTTGCCTCGGCTGAGGCTGTGTTTGGGAGGAAAGTTCTTCAAGCAGTGGTGCCTTCCGTTTAGGTTCCCTTTCTTGTCCCTCCCGTTTCATCCGTGTACTATAGCTTTGGTATTGTATCCCACAAGTAAGGATGAAATCCGTGGACTTGTGTCTTTAAAAAGAAAAGAAAATTTATGCTTACCTGATAAATTTATTTCTTTTTAGACAAGATGAGTCCACGGCCCGCCCTGTTCTATGTGACAGGTTATTATTATTTTTTGTTAAAACTTCAGACCTCTGTACCTTGGCTTTTCCTTTCTCTTCCTAACTTTGGTCGAATGACTGGAGTGGGAGGGAAGGGAGGAGCTATATATACAGCTCTGCTGTGGTGCTCTTTGCCTCCTCCTGCTGGCCAGGAGGCGTAATCCCACAAATAAGGATGAAATCCGTGGACTCATCGTGTCTAAAAAGAAATAAATTTATCAGGTAAGCATAAATTTTCTTTTTTTTCTTTTTGATTTAATAAACCTCGAAAATGTCTAAAAACTGTAAGATGGTATCCTGGAATATAGGCGGCCTAACGTCTCCGATCAAAAGAGAGACAATAATATCCTTTTTAAAAAATAAATAAATACAGATATTGCATTCCTCCAGGAAACACATCTTAAACTGGAGGACGTGGTTAAACTTAAGAATTTCTGGGTCAAAGAAGTTATAGCCTCTCCTTTGGTTTCACGCAAGGGAGGGGTAGCAATACTAGTTGGGAAAAAGATAAAATATGAAATTTTACATGTAGAAACAGATCCAGCAGGAAGATTCCTGATAGTTTGAATCAAAATTGCTGGAACAGTATATACACTCTGTAATATATATGTGCCAAATGTGTTCGATCCAGTATTCTGGGAACTGCTGCAGGCAAAGATACTTTCTATTTCGGAAGGATTTCTGATTATCAGAGGAGATTTTAATATGGCACCGCAATACCCTTTAGATAGACTAAGGCAAAACTCTTCTCTCACAAAAACTAAAAGGGATAATCTGGAATCTAAAATGTTTCTTATATTATTTTGAAATTTAAAGATAAAAGATATCTGGAGATTCCAGAACCCCGATCTCAGAGAATATAATTGCCTCTCTAAGGCGCATAAGACCCTCTCTAGAATAGACTTTTTCCTGGTTGACGAAAAATTGTATAAATTAGAAATTCTCTCGAAATATTCTCCCAATCACAATCTCAGATCATGCCCCAATTATTATTCTGGAAATAACTACAAAAGAACTTAGTTTTAGTTCTCGGTTTTATTTTCCTAGATACTTAGCTTCAGAATTTGACTTAAAAAATTTCCTGAAACATAAATTTGCGGAATACGTTAAATTTAATTATCAGTATATAAATCGGCCTGCGTTTTTTTGGGAGGCTGCAAAGGCGGTGTTAAGGGGAGAAATCTTAGCATATAGTATAAGTAGAACTAGGAAGAATAAGTTAAGGGAGCAACAAATCTTAAAAGCATTATCAAATGCATACAATAGCTATCTGCTTAATAATACACCAGAAGCATGGACTAAAATATACATGCGCCAAAAAGGAAAGAGATACTTTTTTAATCTATAGAACTACCCAACAAGAATTAAAGTTTCAAGCTAAACTGCTTAGATACGGAAGCAAAGCAGGCAAACTTTTGACTATTTTAGTCAAGCGAGATAAAGGTGCACCTCTGATAGATGCTCTTAAAAAGGATGGTAAGACTTATTCAAAATCAGAAGACATTATGAACATTTTTATCAAACCCTTTATCAAACCCTTTATTCTCTAAAGTCATCAAACACCTTAAAACGAAAGAACTTCTGGCGTAACATTATATGCCCAAAAATATCATCTGAACTAAGGGCATCTCTTAACATCCCTTTTTACCGAAGCAGAAGTTAATAAAGCGATTCAGGATCTTTCTCTTAACAAAGCTCCAGGCCCAGATGCCCTACCTAACGGGTTTTATAATATTCTTTCTTCATCCATTTCCCCATATTTAGTTACTCTTTTTAATAGTATGTATATCGATGCAAATCCGGTCTCTCACAATTTTGCAGCATCTTATACTACTCTTATACTAAAGGCATGGAAAGATCCAGTCCAGAAAGAATCTTATAGACCAATAGCTCTCCTAAATACAGATTACAAATTGAGGACTTCTATTTTGGCTCATAGATTACAAAATTTTCTTCCTAATCGCATCCACAAAAATCAAGCAGGTTTCTTGGCAAAAAGAAATTCTTCGGCCAAAATAAGAGAGCTATTCCTAGTTATTGTTTATTTCACAACACTTAAGAGGCATATGCAGGAGGAGGGAGAGGATACCCCAGATATGGAGGTAATTTCAATCAATGCAGAAAAAGCCTTCGATTCAGTTCACTTTGATCATCTTTTTTTTACTCTTGCTCAATTTGGCTTTGAAGGCAAGCTCCCCAGATTTATTCAAAATTTGTATAACGCAGCCCACACAAGGCTGATACTTAATGGGAGAACCTCTACAGGCATAACTTTGGCTAGAGGAACCAGGCAGGGATGTCCTCTCTCTCCTCTCCTTTTTGACATCGCGATTAAACCACTGGTAAATCATATTCAGCAACAATTAGACGGTATCAGAATAGCTAAGAAAGAACTTTATATAGCCCTATATGCTGATAACATACTTATATATATGCGAGACATTCAGTTTAATCTTCCAAAGCTACTTTCTATCATTAGCCAATTTGCCTCGTTTTCAGGATATAAGATAAATACCACCAAGTCCGAATTATTATGGATAAAACAGACTAAACGCTCATTCCAAAATATACCTTTTACTACTGTAACTGATTCATTCAAATACCTGGGTATGATAATCTCTTCCAACCCAGATGACTGGTATGATCTTAATATAACCCCAGTATTAAACAAAGTAATGGAAATAATGAAGAACTGGCAAAATCTCCCTTTGTCAATATCAGGTCGTATAGCACTATATAAAATGATTTTGCTTCCTAAAATATTATACATATGCCAAAATATTCCAGTTATGTTGAAATGGAAAGATATTAGGGTATTTAATATGACCTTTAGGAAATTTATATGGCAAGGTAAAAAAAATAGAATTTCATTGAAAAAATTATCGCTACCTAAAGAATTTGGGGGATGTGCTTTGCTGGATCTCCAATTATATAACTATGCCTTTCTGGCACGGATAGTAACTGATTGGATTTTCTCTAAGGATTATGTAGCAGATAATGAGCTAGAAGCTAATATAATCTTTCCATTCTCGCTTACAGCATTAATTCATATCAAAAGTGCGAGAATCCCACCCGAAATAAAAAAATTCAGGTCCTTAATGAACCCATTAAAGCCTGGTCTAAAATCTGCAACCTCTTGAAATTAGATGCAAAGATCTCTAGATACTTACCGATGCAGGGGAACCCTCCGTTTCCCGCAGGCCTACAATCAGCTCTATTTCAAAGATGGCATAATGTAGGCCTGAATAGGATAGTTCAATTACTAGACATAGAGACAAGGTGTATTAAAACCTTTGACTCCCTTAGAAGGGAATATGAGCTACCACAGTCAGGCATTATGCCGGACAGTTAATAATAAATGAATCCGGGTGGAACTGGTCCTGGGGGGCATTAGTAAATTGGTTGGTATCAGTTAAAAATTGACATATTTCCATCTCCACATGTTATCAAAGTCTTATTTCTCAAAAAGGCCCTAGTATTTTAACAAAAATATTTTCAAAATGGGCGCCAATACTAACACCGGAACTATTAGAAACGCCTAATATACAAAAATCTATTATGGAAGTCATGCAAACCACTCTCTCTTCCACATGGAGGGAATCTCACACTAAAATATTACACATGACATACTATACGCCAGAAAAGGGGTTCAAATGTGGAAATTCAGATTTTTATACATGTCCAAAATGTTCACTGATATCGGCCATTTTTAAACATATGCTATGGGGCTGCCCAAAGATTAGACATCTTTGGCATAAACTACAATATTGGTTGAATAAAAGGTTGAAGATAAAGCCATGGGTGCTCTCGTGCGCAAATATAGTATTCTTTGAGGTTGGAGGAGAAAAATGACCTATTAAGGAAAAAAAAAATATTATTATGGCTATATTAGCTACTAGATATTTAATCTTCAAAAAATGGAAAGAAGCCGCAGTTCCCAGCATAACAGAGAACATAAACTGCATTAAAAAACAATGTATATTGGAACATCATGACGCAGATATACATGACAATAGAGATGTAGGTAACTTTTTTGCAAAATGGTCACTATTCATAAAATCTTTCTCAGATAATGAGATTTTTTTTTTCTTTCTTTCTCTCTCCCTTTCCCCCTTCTCTCTCTCTACCCCCGACCCCTCAGCCCGTCTAAATAAAATAAACAGCGGAACATAGCAGTGTAACTAGGAACCTTCAGTTAAATTGTTATATTTCTGGTCACTGAATGGATAAAAGAGGAAGAGAAAATGTATTTTTATTTTATTCTTACAAAATGTTCTTTGGTTGGATTTAGATGTCAATTAGTAAATTCAGAATGTAAGTAATTGATGTTTTCCTTATAGACACTATGAAGATTGATCAGTATTTATTTTGTTGTGAAGACTAATAGGTTTATCTCCTCTGTTATATTTTATAAAATCAATAAAAAAATAAAAAATATTTACATGTCCAGGGATATTTAGGGATTCCTGACAGATATCAATGTTCCAATGTAACTATCGCTAATTTTGAAAAAAAATAATGGTTTGGAAATAGCAAAGTGCTACTTGTACTTATTGCCCTATAGCTTGCAAAAAAGCAAAGAACATGTAAACATTGGGTATTTCTAAACGCAAGATAAAATTTAGAAACTATTTAGCATGGGTGTTTTTTGGTGGTTGTAGATGTGTAACAGATTTTGGGGGTCAAAGTTAGAAAAACTATGGGTTTTTTTTTCCAATGTTTTCATCATATTTTATAATTTTTTTATAGTAAATTATAAGATATGATGAAAATAACGGTATCTTTAGAAAGTCCATTTAATGGCGTGAAAAACGGTATATAATATGTGTGGGTACAGTACATGAGTAAGAGGAAAATTACAGCTAAACACAAACACCTAAAAAATGTAAAAATAGCCCTGGTCCTTAAGGGAAAAAAATTGGTATTGAATACAATACTCGTATATAGATTTTTAAATATATTTGCATATTATACAGAAGAATATTTCAACAAGTAAAATGACATATGTGACAATAAATTTTTTTTTATTTTTTTAATTTAAATCTTTTTTGTTGTTGTCACCAAATATGGTCCCCGGTTCCAGTTAACATAGCTCCTCTGATACATATTGCCATACAGCCTCAGCCGTACAGTTTATGGTGCACTTGAAAAATCATTAGAGCTGTATCTTGGCCCCCCTGGTAGTACTTACCAGTGAATGTAGTCCAGCGCTAGATTAGCACGGGTAGAGTATTTAGTTAAATTCTATAATTCGAATATATTGTATTTTGTGATTGGATAAATGTTTAATGTATGTACTGCAATGTTGTTGTTATATATTTATTGTAGGTAATCCTAAGTATTTATCAACATTCAGTTAATAAAAAGATATAAACAGGTATATACAACTGATATATATAAACTTGTTGTCTAATGTGAACTTCTTATCTATATATCTAAAAACTAATAAAACATTTGTATAATTAGACAGAAATTTAATAACTTGTTAAAAGCATACATAAAATAAAAAGGGACGTCTCCCTTATAACATCGATTTCATCAGAGAAAACAATTTAATAACTGTAGTATATATTTCCGCTATTTGATAATCAGGTACCTGTTATATAGTGTAACAAATGATAATGTCCAGAAATTGGATTAAAAAAACTTAAAGATCCAAACGAGATGACCTCCCCGCTATTGTGGCGGGTGTGTTACCGGTCCGTTAGTGAGAGACTGGTATTTAAAAATATGTCATGTGACTTTTCCTACGTCACACTTGTGATCGTAGCTGTTTCAATATAGTTGTAATGTAACCAGTGATCCTTGATATTCTGTCAAGTGCTTATTATGTTGCAATTTTTTTAAACTTTAATCTGTATGTGTATCAGAAGGTGTATTCCCCTATTCCGTGTGTAATTAGGGAGTCTTGGGGGAGATTGCAACTTACGCTGGTCTCTTGGCACACCTGATTTCTCTTTTAGTGTGGTCTTTGCGGTCACATTCAGTGACTTGGATGTTAAAGTTTGCAGTCACGTGCAGTGACTATAATGCAATCCTCGCAGTGTGGACTTGGCGGTCACTTGTAGTGGTAGGAATTGAACTCGTGACCTTTAGGGTAAGAGAGGGAGATCTTAACCATTAGGCTATGTGTATCTCACTTTCTGTGTTAGCTTAGTGGACTTGGCGGTCACTTGTAGTGACTGTAATGAGGTCTTTGCGGTCACGGAGGTGACTAGTGGTGGGGTCTTTGCGGTCACAAGTGGTGACTAGGAGTAGAATCTTTAGCGGACATCAGTGATGTTATACAGCAAGGTCTTTGCAGTCACAGATTGTGACTTGCATGTATTAACTTGCGGTTGTATCTTTGCGGTCACAGATTGTGACTTAAAAGTGGTCTTTGCGGTCACTAACAGTGGTGACTTAGAGGAAATCTTTGCAGTCAGTAGTAGTGACTAACAGAATGATCTGTATCGTTGGAGATCAAAGTAAAACTTGGCAATCTCTCTGTGCAACTTAGTAGAGCTGATTAGAAACAAATGCTGGTTGTAACAACGTCCAGCTGCAATGTTGCAGGAGGTAATCAGCAAAGGAAGTCTTGTAGTAGTTTTCTTTCCTTTCTTGGCAATTATAACAGCAATCAAAATAAAAACATAAAGTGCAGAGTGACAACAGTGTCAAGGTCAACGCGTTTCGCCCTTAGGCTTTATCAAGACATGTTTGTCTGTGTCACCTGAGTCTATATATAGGGCTTAACTGGTTTGGATTGGCTATTCTATGTAATTTAATTAAAGGTGGAAAGTATAGATATATGGAAATTCAATATAAAGGTGGAATTATATAGTTGTGTGTGTCTACAAGAAGCTTATTGTTCTTCATTTGTTTTTGTTCTTTGTGTTGTAATAAATGAAAGAGAATGAATAGATCCTAGAAAGGTTCTTGTAAGAATGCAATAAACATTATTTAGAGAGTTCTAAATATATCTATATAATGTATAATGTATGTATTTGTATTGATTTTGATGTGCTTATAGTTGCTTGAATATTGAGCATATGTTAATTTTTAAATATATAAAACAAATAGAAATTATAAGTAAAGATTTTTTTAAAATAAAAAAGTTATGACTTAGTGAGTAATTTTTCAAAAAAAAAATAAAAAAAATAATAATAATAAAAAAAAAAAAATTTAAAACTGTTTTTAGTATTCCCTTTTGTGATTGAACTCATGACCTTTTGGTAATTGAGCCGAGGGTATTATCCACTAAACCACATCTACCTCAACATTGTATATAGTGAAATACATGTATTAGTGAAAGTATATGTATATACACACACATATATGTTTATATACATTTATATTTACAATATGGTTTTGTTTGTATAAATGAAGACCATAGAGAAAGAAGTGATGATATTCATAAGAGACTAAAATCTATATAGATAGTTTTTAGTGGTAGTAAAGGATGTTTAGTAGCATTTACCTGAACCAACAAATGAATGTGGTGGGAATTGAACTCCTGACCTTTAGGGTTAGAGCGAGAGAGATCTTAACCATTAGGCTATGTGTATCTCACTTTCTGTGTTAGCATAGAATGGAGGTATTTATATATATTAGTATGATGTAAAATTATTATAAGAAAGGGGAAATATCTAGCTCTGAATTTAAGCCAGTTGGAAATAGTGTGTCCATATTGTAGATCATTTTTGCTTCTAACTTCAATAATTGATTTTCTAAATTTCCCCTTCTCCAATTAAGTTTTATCTTGGCTAGACCCCAGAATTTAAAATGTTTGAGATTGTTATTGTGAATGTCCCTAAAATGAGAATAGAGATGTGTGTCAAGAGTGCCTCTATCAATGCATGACAGATGTTCCCTAATTCTATCGCGGAGGGTTCTTGTCGTTTCACCTATATAGTACTTTTTACATGAACATTCAATTATGTATATAATTCCTTTGTCTTGACATCTGATTGTTTCATCAATTCTGTATTTAAAGTTATTCACTTCTATTTCTTTTAGTTTACTGCTGTATTTACAGGATCGGCATCCAAAGCATGGAAAGAAGCCTTTTATTTTATTTCCTTCTAAGCTTATATCTTGATTTCTTGTTTTTAGTGGTTTCAATTCGCTTGGCGCTAGTTTATTTTTTAAATTTTTTGCTCTTCTGTATATGATTTTTGGAAATTGTGTTACTTTATCCCCTATTATGGGATCCGTCTGTACTATGTGCCAGTGTTTTTTAAGTATTTTGTTTATTAATTTGTTATTGCAGTTGTAATCCGTAATAAATGATACATTTACCTCATTCTTTGTATCACCATGGCCTCTACTTTGTTTATTTCTATAAGATAGTAGATCTTTGCGGTCTATTTTATCTACCTCTTCCCTTGCTTGGTGTATTATTTTATCCTCATACCCTCTTTCTTTAAATTTATTTTCTAAGATTGTTATTTGTCTTTCATAGTCTAATTGTTTTGAACAATTCCTTTTAATACGCAGATATTGACCTTTGGGTATGTTATTTCTTTCATGTAATTAACAAGAGTCCATGAGCTAGTGACGTATGGGATATACATTCCTACCAGGAGGGGCAAAGTTTCCCAAACCTTAAAATGCCTATAAATACACCCCTCACCACACCCACAAATCAGTTTTACAAACTTTGCCTCCAAGGGAGGTGGTGAAGTAAGTTTGTGCTAGATTCTACGTTGATATGCGCTCCGCAGCAAGTTGGAGCCCGGTTTTCCTCTCAGCGTGCAGTGAATGTCAGAGGGATGTGAAGAGAGTATTGCCTATTGAATGCAGTGATCTCCTTCTACGGGGTCTATTTCATAAGGTTCTCTGTTATCGGTCGTAGAGATTCATCTCTTACCTCCCTTTTCAGATCGACGATATACTCTTATATTTACCATTACCTCTACTGATTCTCGTTTCAGTACTGGTTTGGCTTTCTACAAACATATAGATGAGTGTCCTGGGGTAAGTAAGTCTTATTTTCTGTGACACTCTAAGCTATGGTTGGGCACTTTATTTATAAAGTTCTAAATATATGTATTCAAACATTTATTTGCCTTGACTCAGAATGTTCAACTTTCCTTATTTTCAGACAGTCAGTTTCATATTTGGGATTATGCTTCATTTTATTGCGTCATTCTTGGCGCGGACTTTTTTGGCGCAAAAATTCTTTTCCGTTTCCGGCGTCATACGTGTCACCGGAAGTTGCGTCATTTTTTGACGTTATTTTGCGCCAAAAATGTCGGCGTTCCGGATGTGGCGTCATTTTTGGCGCCAAAAGCATTTAGGCGCCAAATAATGTGGGCGTCTTATTTGGCGCTAAAAAATATGGGCGTCGCTTTTGTCTCCACATTATTTCAGTCTCATTTTTCATTTGCTTCTGGTTGCTAGAAGCTTGATATTTGGCATTCTTTCCCATTCCTGAAACTGTCTTATAAGGAATTTGATCTATTTTGCTTTATATGTTGTTTTTTCTCTTACATATTGCAAGATGTCTCACGTTGCATCTGAGCCAGAAGATACTACAGGAAAATCACTGCCTGCTGGATCTACCAAAGCTAAGTGTATCTGCTGTAAACTTTTGGTAGCTATTCCTCCAGCTGTTGTTTGTAATAATTGTCATGACAAACTTGTTAAAGCAGATAATATTTCCTTTAGTAATGTACCATTGCCTGTTGCAGTTCCCTCAACATCTAAGGTGCAGAATGTTCCTGATAACATAAGAGATTTTGTTTCTGAATCTATAAAGAAGGCTTTGTCTGTTATTTCTCCTTCTAGTAAACGTAAAAAGTCTTTTAAATCTTCTCTCTCTACAGATGAATTTTTAAATGAACACCATCATTCTGATTCTTTGGACTCTTCTGGTTCAGAGGATTCTATCTCAGAGATTGATGCTGATAAATCTTCATATTTATTTAAGATGGAATTTATTCGCTCTTTACTTAAAGAAGTACTAATTGCTTTAGAAATAGAGGATTCTAGTCCTCTTGATACTAATTCTATACGTTTGGATAAGGTTTTTAAAGCTCCTGCGGTTATTCCAGAAGTTTTTCCTGTTCCTAATGCTATTTCTGCAGTAATTTCCAAAGAATGGGATAAATTGGGTAATTCATTTACTCCTTCTAAACGTTTTAAGCAATTATATCCTGTTCCGCCTGACAGGTTAGAATTTTGGGACAAAATCCCTAAAGTTGATGGGGCTATTTCTACCCTTGCTAAACGTACTACCATTCCTACGTCAGATGGTACCTCGTTTAAGGATCCTTTAGATAGAAAAATTGAATCTTTTCTAAGAAAAGCTTATCTGTGTTCAGGTAATCTTCTTAGACCTGCTATATCATTGGCTGATGTTGCTGCAGCTTCAACTTTTTGGTTGGAAACTCTAGCGCAACAAGTAACAAATCGTGATTCTCATGATATTATTATTCTTCTCCAGCATGCTAATAATTTTATCTGTGATGCCATTTTTGATATTATTAGAGTTGATGTTAGGTTTATGTCTCTGGCTATCTTAGCCAGAAGAGCTTTATGGCTTAAGACTTGGAATGCTGATATGGCTTCTAAATCAACTCTACTTTCCATTTCTTTCCAGGGAAACAAATTATTTGGTTCTCAGTTGGATTCTATTATTTCAACTGTTACTGGTGGGAAAGGAACTTTTTTACCACAGGATAAAAAATCTAAAGGTAAAAACAGGGCTAACAATCGTTTTCGTTCCTTTCGTTTCAACAAAGAACAAAAGCCTGATCCTTCGTCCTCAGGAGCAGTTTCAGTTTGGAAACCATCTCCAGTCTGGAATAAATCCAAGCCTGCTAGAAAGGCAAAGCCTGCTTCTAAGTTCACATGAAGGTACGGCCCTCATTCCAGTTCAGCTGGTAGGGGGCAGGTTACGTTTTTTCAAAGAAATTTGGATCAATTCTGTTCACAATCTTTGGATTCAGAACATTGTTTCAGAAGGGTACAGAATTGGTTTCAAGATGAGACCTCCTGCAAAGAGATTTTTTCTTTCCCGTGTCCCAGTAAATCCAGTGAAAGCTCAAGCATTTCTGAATTGTGTTTCAGATCTAGAGTTGGCTGGAGTAATTATGCCAGTTCCAGTTCCGGAACAGGGGATGGGGTTTTATTCAAATCTCTTCATTGTACCAAAGAAGGAGAATTCCTTCAGACCAGTTCTGGATCTAAAATTATTGAATCGTTATGTAAGGATACCAACGTTCAAGATGGTAACTGTAAGGACTATATTGCCTTTTGTTCAGCAAGGGAATTATATGTCCACAATAGATTTACAGGATGCATATCTGCATATTCCGATTCATCCAGATCATTATCAGTTCCTGAGATTCTCTTTTCTAGACAAGCATTACCAATTTGTGGCTCTACCGTTTGGCCTTGCTAAAGCTCCAAGAATTTTCACAAAGATTCTCGGTGCCCTTCTGTCTGTAATCAGAGAACAGGGTATTGTGGTATTTCCTTATTTGGACGATATCTTGGTACTTGCTCAGTCTTTACATTTAGCAGAGTCTCATACGAATCGACTTGTGTTGTTTCTTCAAGATCATGGTTGGAGGATCAATTTACCAAAAAGTTCTTTGATTCCTCAAACAAGGGTAACCTTTCTGGGTTTCCAGATAGATTCAGTGTCCATGACTCTGTCTTTAACAGACAAGAGACGTCTAAAATTGATTACAGCTTGTCGAAACCTTCAGTCTCAATCATTCCCTTCGGTAGCCTTATGCATGGAAATTCTAGGTCTTATGACTGCTGCATCGGACGCGATCCCCTTTGCTCGTTTTCACATGCGACCTCTTCAGCTCTGTATGCTGAACCAATGGTGCAGGGATTACACGAAGATATATCAATTAATATCTTTAAAACCGATTGTTCGACACTCTCTAACGTGGTGGACAGATCACCATCGTTTAATTCAGGGGGCTTCTTTTGTTCTTCCGACCTGGACTGTAATTTTAACAGATGCAAGTCTCACAGGTTGGGGAGCTGTGTGGGGATCTCTGACGGCACAAGGAGTTTGGGAATCTCAGGAGGTGAGATTACCGATCAATATTTTGGAACTCCGTGCAATTTTCAGAGCTCTTCAGTTTTGGCCTCTTCTGAAGAGAGAATCGTTCATTTGTTTTCAGACAGACAATGTCACAACTGTGGCATACATCAATCATCAAGGAGGGACTCACAGTCCTCTGGCTATGAAAGAAGTATCTCGAATTTTGGTTTGGGCGGAATCCAGCTCTTGTCTAATCTCTGCGGTTCATATCCCAGGTGTAGACAATTGGGAAGCGGATTATCTCAGTCGCCAAACGTTGCATCCGGGCGAATGGTCTCTTCACCCAGAGGTATTTCTTCAGATTGTTCAAATGTGGGGGCTCCCAGAGATAGATCTGATGGCCTCTCATCTAAACAAGAAACTTCCCAGGTATATGTCCAGATCCCGGGATCCTCAGGCGGAGGCAGTGGATGCATTATCACTTCCTTGGAAGTATCATCCTGCCTATATCTTTCCGCCTCTAGTTCTTCTTCCAAGAGTAATCTCCAAGATTCTGAGGGAATGCTCGTTTGTTCTGCTAATAGCTCCGGCATGGCCTCACAGGTTTTGGTATGCGGATCTTGTCCGGATGGCATCTTGCCAACCATGGACTCTTCCGTTAAGACCAGACCTTCTGTCGCAAGGTCCTTTTTTCCATCCGGATCTGAAATCCTTAAATTTAAAGGTATGGAGATTGAACGCTTGATTCTTGGTCAAAGAGGTTTCTCTGACTCCGTGATTAATACTATGTTACAGGCTCGTAAATCTGTATCTCGAGAGATATATTATAGAGTCTGGAAGACTTATATTTCTTGGCATTCTTTTAGAATACCGAGAATTTTACAGTTTCTTCAGGATGGTTTAGATAAGGGTTTGTCCGCAAGTTCTTTGAAAGGACAAATCTCCGCTCTTTCTGTTCTTTTTCACAGAAAGATTGCTATTCTTCCTGATATTCATTGTTTTGTACAAGCTTTGGTTCGTATAAAACCTGTCATTAAGTCAATTTCTCCTCCATGGAGTTTGAATTTGGTTCTGGGAGCTCTTCAAGCTCCTCCGTTTGAACCTATGCATTCATTGGACATTAAATTACTTTCTTGGAAAGTTTTGTTCCTTTTGGCCATCTCTTCTGCTAGAAGAGTTTCTGAATTATCTGCTCTTTCTTGTGAGTCTCCTTTTCTGATTTTTCATCAGGATAAGGCGGTGTTGCGAACTTCTTTTGAATTTTTACCTAAAGTTGTGAATTCCAACAACATTAGTAGAGAAATTGTGGTTCCTTCATTATGTCCTAATCCTAAGAATTCTAAGGAGAAATCGTTGCATTCTTTGGATGTTGTTAGAGCTTTGAAATATTATGTTGAAGCTACGAAATCTTTCCGTAAGACTTCTAGTCTATTTGTTATCTTTTCCGGTTCTAGGAAAGGCCAGAAAGCTTCTGCCATTTCTTTGGCATCTTGGTTGAAATCTTTAATTCATCTTGCCTATGTTGAGTCGGGTAAAATTCCGCCTCAGAGAATTACAGCTCATTCTACTAGGTCAGTATCTACTTCCTGGGCGTTTAGGAATGAAGCTTCGGTTGACCAGATCTGCAAAGCAGCAACTTGGTCCTCTTTGCATACTTTTACTAAATTCTACCATTTTGATGTATTTTCTTCTTCTGAAGCAGTTTTTGGTAGAAAAGTTCTTCAGGCAGCGGTTTCAGTTTGAATCTTCTGCTTATGTTTTTCGTTAAACTTTATTTTGGGTGTGGATTATTTTCAGCAGGAATTGGCTGTCTTTATTTTATCCCTCCCTCTCTAGTGACTCTTGTGTGGAAAGATCCACATCTTGGGTAGTCATTATCCCATACGTCACTAGCTCATGGACTCTTGTTAATTACATGAAAGAAAACATAATTTATGTAAGAACTTACCTGATAAATTTATTTCTTTCATATTAACAAGAGTCCATGAGGCCCACCCTTTTTTGTGGTGGTTATGATTTTTTTGTATAAAGCACAATTATTCCAATTCCTTATTTTATATGCTTCGCACTTTTTTCTTATCACCCCACTTCTTGGCTATTCGTTAAACTGATTTGTGGGTGTGGTGAGGGGTGTATTTATAGGCATTTTAAGGTTTGGGAAACTTTGCCCCTCCTGGTAGGAATGTATATCCCATACGTCACTAGCTCATGGACTCTTGTTAATATGAAAGAAATGAATTTATCAGGTAAGTTCTTACATAAATTATGTTTTTTCCACCTTTCTAAGTGGCAGCTTTTGTAGTGTATGAAATTATTAGCATCTACTTCTTTGAAATGGGTAGACGTATTTAATTGGTTATCAATCATTTCTATATCTAGATCAAGGAAGACAATTTTTTGTTTACTGAAAGTATATGTAAAGTTAATATTCATATCATTATTGTTCATGTCATTGATTAACATTTCTAATTCTGACAGTTCCCCTTTCCATATAAAAATAACATCGTCTATGTACCTCTTGTAGAGTACAAGATTTGCACCCAGCTCATGCCTAGGGAAGAAAGATTCTTCCCAATATCCCATAAAGAGATTGGCATAGCTGGGTGCAAATCTTGTACCCATAGCTGTCCCAGTCCTTTGTCTATAGAACTTGCCCTCAAAAGAGAAATAATTTTGTTCAAGTATAAATCTGATACCATTTAATATGAACTCTTGTTGTTCTTTCTTTAGAGTGGTATCTTTATCAAGATATTTTCTAACAGATTCTATGCCCAATTCATGATTAATTATCGTATATAAGGAGGTCACATCACATGTTACAAGAGTGTAGTTGTGTTCCCATTTAATATTATTTAAAATTTGAAGTATTTCTGTAGTATCTTTGAGGTATGAAGGTAATTCTTTAACATATGTTTGGAGATATCCGTCTATATATTTTGATAAGTTAGAGGTTAGGGAGTCAATACCTGATATTATTGGTCTACCTGGGGGATTGGTGGAATTTTTATGTACCTTAGGTAGGTAATAGAACACAGGGATTTTAGTTATTTTTGGTAGCAGGAAGCCATATTCTTTATCATTTAGTATATCTTTATCTTTAGCTTCATCGATTAATTTCATGAATTTAAGTGAGTACTTCTTTGTAGGATCAAGTTTTAGTATTTCATATGTGTTGGTATCACCCAATAGTCGATGTGCTTCTTCTGTGTATTGGGATCTGTTCATTATTACAACTCCTCCCCCCTTGTCTGCAGGTTTTATGATTATGTTAGGGTCTGACTGTAAATTTTTTAAAGTTTTTCTTTCTGTGAATGTTAAATTGTTAGATCTATTTTTTGTATTTGCTTTTTTAATGTCTCTTTGTACCAATCTCTCAAACATTTCTAAGTTTCTCCCTTTCTCATTCACCGGATAAAAGGTTGACTTAGGTTTTAAGTTAGAGTGTTTAAATGTGGTTGATGTTGGGGTTGAATTGATAGATTGTGTTTGCCAATTTCTTTCTATTGGATTCTTGAGGAAATACCTCTTAAGTGTAAGTTTTCTAACAAATTGACTCACATTGATGTGAGTATTAAATTTGTTCATTGTAGCTGAGGGGGCAAAGCTTAAACCTAAGTTGAGGACTCTTTTTTTTCTTCCTCTGTTAAAACTTTATTACTTATATTAAAGATTCCATTAGTAGGTGTTACCAACTAACACCTACTATGTGTTGGTAGGGTGATACCAACACATATGAAATACTAAAACTTGATCCTACAAAGAAGTACTCACTTAAATTCATGAAATTAATCGATGAAGCTAAAGATAAAGATATACTAAATGATAAAGAATATGGCTTCCTGCTACCAAAAATAACTAAAATCCCTGTGTTCTATTACCTACCTAAGGTACATAAAAATTCCACCAATCCCCCAGGTAGACCAATAATATCAGGTATTGACTCCCTAACCTCTAACTTATCAAAATATATGGACGGATATCTCCAAACATATGTTAAAGAATTACCTTCATACCTCAAAGATACTACAGAAATACTTCAAATTTTAAATAATATTAAATGGGAACACAACTACACTCTTGTAACATGTGATGTGACCTCCTTATATACGATAATTAATCATGAATTGGGCATAGAATCTGTTAGAAAATATCTTGATAAAGATACTACTCTAAAGAAAGAACAACAAGAGTTCATATTAAATGGTATCAGATTTATACTTGAACAAAATTATTTCTCTTTTGAGGGCAAGTTCTATAGACAAAGGACTGGGACAGCTATGGGTACAAGATTTGCACCCAGCTATGCCAATCTCTTTATGGGATATTGGGAAGAATCTTTCTTCCCTAGGCATGAGCTGGGTGCAAATCTTGTACTCTACAAGAGGTACATAGACGATGTTATTTTTATATGGAAAGGGGAACTGTCAGAATTAGAAATGTTAATCAATGACATGAACAATAATGATATGAATATTAACTTTACATATACTTTCAGTAAACAAAAAATTGTCTTCCTTGATCTAGATATAGAAATTATTGATAACCAATTAAATACGTCTACCCATTTCAAAGAAGTAGACGCTAATAATTTCATACACTACAAAAGCTGCCACTTAGAAAGGTGGAAAAATAACATACCCAAAGGTCAATATCCGCGTATTAAAAGGAATTGTTCAAAACAATTAGACTATGAAAGACAAATAACAATCTTAGAAAATAAATTTAAAGAAAGAGGGTATGAGGATAAAATAATACACCAAGCAAGGGAAGAGGTAGATAAAATAGACCGCAAAGATCTACTATCTTATAGAAATAAACAAAGTAGAGGCCATGGTGATACAAAGAATGAGGTAAATGTGTAATTTATTACGGATTACAACTGCAATAACAAATTAATAAACAAAATACTTAAAAAACACTGGCACATAGTACAGACGGATCCCATAATAGGGGATAAAGTAACACAATTTCCAAAAATCATATACAGAAGAGCAAAAAATTTAAAAAATAAACTAGCGCCAAGCGAATTGAAACCACTAAAAACAAGAAATCAAGATATAAGCTTAGAAGGAAATAAAATAAAAGGCTTCTTTCCATGCTTTGGATGCCGATCCTGTAAATACAGCAGCAAACTAAAAGAAATAGAAGTGAATAACTTTAAATACAGAATTGATGAAACAATCAGATGTCAAGACAAAGGAATTATATACATAATTGAATGTTCATGTAAAAAGTACTATATAGGTGAAACGACAAGAACCCTCCGCGATAGAATTAGGGAACATCTGTCATGCATTGATAGAGGCACTCTTGACACACATCTCTATTCTCATTTTAGGGACATTCACAATAACAATCTCAAACATTTTAAATTCTGGGGTCTAGCCAAGATAAAACTTAATTGGAGAAGGGGAAATTTAGAAAATCTATTATTGAAGTTAGAAGCAAAAATGATCTACAATATGGACACACTATTTCCAACTGGCTTAAATTCAGAGCTAGATATTTCCCCTTTCTTATAATAATTTTACATCATACTAATATATATAAATACCTCCATTCTATGCTAACACAGAAAGTGAGATACACATAGCCTAATGGTTAAGATCTCTCTCTCTCTAACCCTAAAGGTCATGAGTTCAATTCCCACCACATTCATTTGTTGGTTCAGGTAAATGCTACTAAACATCCTTTACTACCACTAAAAACTATCTATATAGATTTTAGTCTCTTATGAATATCATCACTTCTTTCTCTATGGTCTTCATTTATACAAACAAAACCATATTGTAAATATAAATGTATATAAACATATATGTGTGTGTATATACATATACTTTCACTAATACATGTATTTCACTATATACAATGTTGAGGTAGATGTGGTTTACTGGATAATACCCTCGGCTCAATTACCAAAAGGTCATGAGTTCAATCACAAAAGGGAATACTAAAAACAGTTTCAAATTTTTTTTTTAATTATTATTATTTTTTTTATTTTTTTTTTTGAAAAATTACTCACTAAGCCATAACTTTTTTATTTTAAAAAAATCTTTACTTATAATTTCTATTTGTTTTATATATTTAAAAATTAACATATGCTCAATATTCAAGCAACTATAAGCACATCAAAATCAATACAAATACATACATTATATAGATATATTTAGAACTCTCTAAATAATGTTTATTGCATTCTTACAAGAACCTTTCTAGGATCTATTCATTCTCTTTCATTTATTACAACACAAAGAACAAAAACAAATGAAGAACAATAAGCTTCTTGTAGACACACACAACTATATAATTCCACCTTTATATTGAATTTCCATATATCTATACTTTCCACCTTTAATTAAATTACATAGAATAGCCAATCCAAACCAGTTAAGCCCTATATATAGACTCAGGTGACACAGACAAACATGTCTTGATAAAGCCTAAGGGCGAAACACGTTGACCTTGACACTGTTGTCACTCTGCACTTTGTTTTTATTTTGATTGCTGTTATAATTGCCAAGAAAGGAAAGAAAACTACTACAAGACTTCCTTTGCTGATTACCTCCTGCAACATTGCAGCTGGACGTTGTTACAACCTGCATTTGTTTCTAATCAGCTCTACTAAGTTGCACAGAGAGATTGCCAAGTTTTACTTTGATCTCCAACGATACAGATCATTCTGTTAGTCACTACTAGTGACTGCAAAGATTTCCTCTAAGTCACCACTGTTAGTGACCGCAAAGACCACTTTTAAGTCACAGTCTGTGACCGCAAAGATACAACCGCAAGTTAATACATGCAAGTCACAATCTGTGACTGCAAAGACCTTGCTGTATAACATCACTGATGTCCGCTAAAGATTCTACTCCTAGTCACCACTTGTGACCGCAAAGACCCCACCACTAGTCACCTCCGTGACCGCAAAGACCTCATTACAGTCACTACAAGTGACCGCCAAGTCCACTAAGCTAACACAGAAAGTGAGATACACATAGCCTAATGGTTAAGATCTCCCTCTCTTACCCTAAAGGTCACGAGTTCAATTCCTACCACTACAAGTGACCGCCAAGTCCACACTGCGAGGATTGCATTATAGTCACTGCACGTGACTGCAAAGTTTAACATCCAAGTCACTGAATGTGACCGCAAAGACCACACTAAAAGAGAAATCAGGTGTGCCAAGAGACCAGCGTAAGTTGCAATCTCCCCCAAGACTCCCTACTTACACACGGAATAGGGGAATACACCTTCTGATACACATACAGATTAAAGTTTAAAAAAATTGCAACATAATAAGCACTTGACAGAATATCAAGGATCACTGGTTACATTACAACTATATTGAAACAGCTACGATCACAAGTGTGACGTAGGAAAAGTCACATGACATATTTTTAAATACCAGTCTCTCACTAACGGACCGGTAACACACACCCGCCACAATAGCGGGGAGGTCATCTCGTTTGGATCTTTACGTTTTTTTAATCCAATTTCTGGACATTATCATTTGTTACACTATATAACAGGTACCTGATTATCAAATAGCGGAAATATATACTACAGTTATTCAATTGTTTTCTCTGATGAAATCGATGTTATAAGGGAGACGTCCCTTTTTATTTTATGTATGCTTTTAACAAGTTATTAAATTTCTGTCTAATTATACAAATGTTTTATTAGTTTTTATATATATAGATAAGAAGTTCACATTAGACAACAAGTTTATATATATCAGTTGTATATACCTGTTTATATCTTTTTATTAACTGAATGTTGATAAATACTTAGGATTACCTACAATAAATATATAATAACAACATTGCAGTACATACATTAAACATTTATCCAATCACAAAATACAATATATTCGAATTATAGAATTTAACTAAATACTCTACCCGTGCTAATCTAGCGCTGGACTACATTCACTACATATCAACCACTGTTTTCTTAGAGGGGAATACATTAGTCTAGCAGGGTCAATTCTCCAGCGCCTCATCTTTCTCACTACCAGTTTAGTACTTACCAGTGAAACAACCTCTCCAGAGGGGCGTAGACAGAACAGTCAACTCCCCTAATTAGATAATAAAGGTAGCTGAGACATCACCCCTGGACAGGGCTAGGAGTCCCTCTCCATATTCATGTTTATCTAATTGGGCAGTGGCTGTTTCCTGTATTCAGGCTAACTTGTTAGCCGACTCCGCTTGATGCATGGTGCCATCAGAGAGGCTGTAGAAACTGTTCTTTTTGGTTTCTGTTTTGGAGCCGCATTGGTAAGGGATGTTGTGGGGTCTTGTCTGAGGGCGGTCTTTTTCACAAGCATGATTTCAACACTATCCCACAAAAGATTTTATTCAGCTGCTCCGGATTTGTTTTTGCCATCTGTCGTCTGCTGCCAGTAAGGGTTGTATTTTTAGCAGCTTGGAAACAACTATTAAGCTTATTTATGCTTATTCTTCTATGCTTATAACGCTTTTTATACAGCATGTTATTTTTATATGGAATCTGAAAATCCTCAGCCTGTTGCTGCCAAAATAGACTCAAGAGATGGCTTTAAGGTATTGTCTATTTGTATTTCCTAAAGTAATGCTATCTTGTTTATGCATGATGTATAACTATGATATAATTTATTTATGGCTATGTATATTTTTTATTTAGTCATACAACCCAGCCTATGCCCACCTGTTCCCTATGTGCAAATCCTTGCTGACAAGATCATGTAAAGTGTGTATTGGACAGATATATGGTGGAAGCCTGATTTGTGGCTAAATGTAGCAAACCAATCAGCAAGCGCTACCGAGGTGCTGAACTAAAAATAAGCCGTCTCCTAACCTTTTTATTACTGCTTTTTCAAATCAATATAACATGAGAACAAAGAAAAATTGATAATAGGAGTAAATTAGAAAATTGCTTAAAATTGCATGCCCTATCTAAATCCATGAAAGAAAAAAATTTGGGGTTAGTATCCCTTTAATGACTACATTTCATCATACTAGTTTAGTTCAGGTTCTGCATCTGATAAATATTTTCCTGTTTCTGATGCTTTAAAGTCCTACGTATGTAACTCATTTCTCTAAGCATTAAAAGCAGCTTGGAGTACCTGAGAATTTATAAGAATTTTCTCATGCAAAAACTCTTGCATATCCAGTTTTCTACTCCACCTAAGATTGAAGCTTCAATCACTAGATTATCAAGAGAGATGTTTTTTCCTCACTGATGTACACTTTTAAACATGAGTTCTTTTAAGATATATTTTACAATGTGTCCTTATAGTTATTTAGTACTACAGTCTAAGTACTAATGTGCTCTAGGCAGTATTATATATTTGCAACCTGTGTACTATTAATCGTATGATAACATTTTAAGCACAATTACAAACATGTGAAATGTATTTCAGCTGCTTTTTTGGTGGAAACCTTGTGCTGCAGTTTTTAATCCTTGGCCTCATTTTACACCCATGCTCCTTTTTAATTCAGCTGTTTTTAATTAGCTAGGGAGCATGTAGGAGACACCCCCTAATTGATTTACCCCTTCTTTTTTGCACTTGAAGAAAAGTTGTTGTTTTGTATGAAGCCTTTTTAGCTTTCGATGTTTTGAAAACATTTTATTTTATTAACATTTCTAAGTACTATTTTGTAAATTACTTTATTTGTATTTCTCTTTTTCTCCAACATAGGTGTGTCCGGTCCACGGCGTCATCCTTACTTGTGGGATATTCTCTTCCCCAACAGGAAATGGCAAAGAGCCCAGCAAAGCTGGTCACATGATCCCTCCTAGGCTCCGCCTACCCCAGTCATTCTCTTTGCCGTTGTACAGGCAACATCTCCACGGAGATGGCTTAGAGTTTTTTAGTGTTTAACTGTAGTTTTTATTATTCAATCAAGAGTTTGTTATTTTGAAATAGTGCTGGTATGTACTATTTACTCAGAAACAGAAAAGAGATGAAGATTTCTGTTTGTATGAGGAAAATGATTTTAGCAACCGTAACTAAAATCCATGGCTGTTCCACACAGGACTGTTGAGAGCAATTAACTTCAGTTGGGGGAACAGTGTGCAGTCTCTTGCTGCTTGAGGTATGACACATTCTAACAAGACGATGTAATGCTGGAAGCTGTCATTTTCCCTATGGGATCCGGTAAGCCATGTTTATTACGATTGTAAATAAGGGCTTCACAAGGGCTTATTAAGACTTTAGACTTTTCTGGGCTAAATCGATTCATTATTAACACATATTTAGCCTTGAGGAATCATTTTATCTGGGTATTTTGATATAATAATATCGGCAGGCACTGTATTAGACACCTTATTTCTTAGGGGCTTTCCCAAAGCATAAGCAGAGCCTCATTTTCGCGCCGGTGTGGCGCACTTGTTTTTGAGAGGCATGGCATGCAGTCGCATGTGAGAGGAGCTCTGATACTTAGAAAAGACTTTCTGAAGGCGTCATTTGGTATCGTATTCCCCTTTGGGTTTGGTTGGGTGTCAGCAAAGCAGATACCAGGGACTGTAAAGGGGTTAAAGTTTTAAAACGGCTCCGGTTCCGTTATTTTAAGGGTTAAAGCTTCCAAATTTGGTGTGCAATACTTTTAAGGCTTTAAGACACTGTGGTGAAAATTTGGTGAATTTTGAACAATTCCTTCATGTTTTTTCGCAATTGCAGTAATAAAGTGTGTTCAGTTTAAAATTTAAAGTGACAGTAACGGTTTTATTTTAAAACGTTTTTTGTACTTTCTTATCAAGTTTATGCCTGTTTAACATGTCTGAACTACCAGATAGACTGTGTTCTGAATGTGGGGAAGCCAGAATTCCTATTCATTTAAATAAATGTGATTTCTGTGATAATGACAATGATGCCCAAGATGATTCCTCAAGTGAGGGGAGTAAGCATGGTACTGCATCATTCCCTCCTTCGTCTACACGAGTCTTGCCCACTCAGGAGGCCCCTAGTACATCTAGCGCGCCAATACTCCTTACTATGCAACAATTAACGGCTGTAATGGATAATTCTGTCAAAAACATTTTAGCCAAAATGAACCCTTGTCAGCGTAAGCGTGGCTGCTCTGTTTTAGTTACTGAAGAGCATGACGACGCTGATATTAATATCTCTGAAGGGCCCCTAACCCAATCTGAGGGGGCCAGGGAGGTTTTGTCTGAGGGAGAAATTACTGATTCAGGGAACATTTCTCAACAGGCTGAACCTGATGTGATTGCATTTAAATTTAAGTTGGAACATCTCCGCATTTTGCTTAAGGAGGTATTATCCACTCTGGATGATTGTGAAAAGTTGGTCATCCCAGAGAAACTATGTAAAATGGACAAGTTCCTAGAGGTGCCGGGGCTCCCAGAAGCTTTTCCTATACCCAAGCGGGTAGCGGACATTGTTAATAAAGAATGGGAAAGGCCCGGTATTCCTTTCGTCCCTCCCCCCATATTTAAAAAATTGTTTCCTATGATCGACCCCAGAAAGGACTTATGGCAGACAGTCCCTAAGGTCGAGGGAGCGGTTTCTACTTTAAACAAACGCACCACTATACCCATAGAGGATAGTTGTGCTTTCAAAGATCCTATGGATAAAAAATTAGAAGGTTTGCTTAAAAAGATGTTTGTTCAGCAGGGTTACCTTCTACAACCAATTTCATGCATTGTCCCTGTCACTACAGCCGCATGTTTCTGGTTTGATGAACTGATAAAGGCGCTCGATAGTGATTCTCCTCCTTATGAGGAGATTATGGACAGAATCAATGCTCTCAAATTGGCTAATTCTTTCACCCTAGACGCCACTTTGCAATTGGCTAGGTTAGCGGCTAAGAATTCTGGGTTTGCTATTGTGGCGCGCAGAGCGCTTTGGTTGAAATCTTGGTCGGCTGATGCGTCTTCCAAGAACAAGCTACTAAACATTCCTTTCAAGGGGAAAACGCTGTTTGGCCCTGACTTGAAAGAGATTATCTCTGATATCACTGGGGGTAAGGGCCACGCCCTTCCTCAGGATCGGCCTTTCAAGGCAAAAAATAGACCTAATTTTCGTCCCTTTCGTAAAAACGGACCAGCCCAAAGTGCTACGTCCTCTAAGCAAGAGGGTAATACTTCTCAAGCCAAGCCAGCTTGGAGACCAATGCAAGGCTGGAACAAGGGAAAGCAGGCCAAGAAACCTGCCACTGCTAAGACCATTACAACTGTGCATGCTCAGTCAGTGGAATGGGGACTATACAGACTTGTCTCCAAAGATACAAGTAAATCAGAGGACCAGAGACTCACTCCGTTGGTGGCTGTCCCTGGACAACCTGTCACAAGGGATGACATTCCGCAGACCAGAGTGGGTCATTGTCACGACCGACGCCAGTCTGATGGGCTGGGGCGCGGTCTGGGGATCCCTGAAAGCTCAGGGTCTTTGGTCTCGGGTAGAATCTCTTCTACCGATAAATATTCTGGAACTGAGAGCGATATTCAATGCTCTCAAGGCTTGGCCTCAGCTAGCGAGGACCAAGTTCATACGGTTTCAATCAGACAACATGACGACTGTTGCGTACATCAACCATCAGGGGGGAACAAGGAGTTCCCTAGCGATGGAAGAAGTGACCAAAATCATTCTATGGGCGGAGTCTCACTCCTGCCACCTGTCTGCTATCCACATCCCAGGAGTGGAAAATTGGGAAGCGGATTTTCTGAGTCGTCAGACATTGCATCCGGGGGAGTGGGAACTCCATCCGGAAATCTTTGCCCAAGTCACTCAGCTGTGGGGCATTCCAGACATGGATCTAATGGCCTCTCGTCAGAACTTCAAAGTTCCTTGCTACGGGTCCAGATCCAGGGATCCCAAGGCGGCTCTAGTGGATGCACTAGTAGCACCTTGGACCTTCAAACTAGCTTATGTGTTCCCGCCGTTTCCTCTCATCCCCAGGCTGGTAGCCAGGATCAATCAGGAGAGGGCGTCGGTGATCTTGATAGCTCCTGCGTGGCCACGCAGGACTTGGTATGCAGATCTGGTGAATATGTCATCGGCTCCACCTTGGAAGCTACCTTTGAGACGAGACCTTCTTGTTCAGGGTCCGTTCGAACATCCGAATCTGGTTTCACTCCAGCTGACTGCTTGGAGATTGAACGCTTGATTTTATCGAAGCGAGGATTCTCAGATTCTGTTATCGATACTCTTGTTCAGGCCAGAAAGCCTGTAACTAGAAAGATTTACCACAAGATTTGGAAAAAATATATCTGTTGGTGTGAATCTAAAGGATTCCCTTGGGACAAGGTTAAGATTCCTAGGATTCTATCCTTCCTTCAAGAAGGATTGGAAAAAGGATTATCTGCAAGTTCCCTGAAGGGACAGATTTCCGCCTTGTCGGTGTTACTTCACAAAAAGCTGGCAGCTGTGCCAGATATTCAAGCCTTTGTTCAGGCTCTGGTTAGAATCAAGCCTGTTTACAAACCTTTGACTCCTCCTTGGAGTCTCAATTTAGTTCTTTCAGTTCTTCAGGGGGTTCCGTTTGAACCCTTGCATTCCGTTGATATTAAATTATTATCTTGGAAAGTTTTGTTTTTGGTTGCAATTTCTTCTGCTAGAAGAGTTTCAGAATTATCTGCTCTGCAGTGTTCTCCTCCTTATCTGGTGTTCCATGCAGATAAGGTGGTTTTGCGTACTAAACCTGGTTTTCTTCCGAAAGTTGTTTCTAACAAAAACATTAACCAGGAGATTATCGTACCTTCTCTGTGTCCGAAACCAGTTTCAAAGAAGGAACGTTTGTTGCACAATTTGGATGTTGTTCGCGCTCTAAAATTCTATTTAGATGCTACAAAGGATTTTAGACAAACATCTTCCTTGTTTGTTGTTTATTCCGGTAAAAGGAGAGGTCAAAAAGCAACTTCTACCTCTCTCTCTTTTTGGATTAAAAGCATCATCAGATTGGCTTACGAGACTGCCGGACGGCAGCCTCCCGAAAGAATCACAGCTCATTCCACTAGGGCTGTGGCTTCCACATGGGCCTTCAAGAACGAGGCTTCTGTTGATCAGATATGTAGGGCAGCGACTTGGTCTTCACTGCACACTTTTACCAAATTTTACAAGTTTGATACTTTTGCTTCTTCTGAGGCTATTTTTGGGAGAAAGGTTTTGCAAGCCGTGGTGCCTTCCATTTAGGTGACCTGATTTGCTCCCTCCCTTCATCCGTGTCCTAAAGCTTTGGTATTGGTTCCCACAAGTAAGGATGACGCCGTGGACCGGACACACCTATGTTGGAGAAAACAGAATTTATGTTTACCTGATAAATTACTTTCTCCAACGGTGTGTCCGGTCCACGGCCCGCCCTGGTTTTTTTAATCAGGTCTGATATTTTATTTTCTTTAACTACAGTCACCACGGTACCATATGGTTTCTCCTATGCAAATATTCCTCCTTAACGTCGGTCGAATGACTGGGGTAGGCGGAGCCTAGGAGGGATCATGTGACCAGCTTTGCTGGGCTCTTTGCCATTTCCTGTTGGGGAAGAGAATATCCCACAAGTAAGGATGACGCCGTGGACCGGACACACCGTTGGAGAAAGTAATTTATCAGGTAAACATAAATTCTGTTTTTTTATTTTTTATTGAGGTGATAAGTGCAGTTAGAAAGTAAAAATCATATCAAACAAGTTACAATTCACTCCAATCTGAAGCGGGGATTCACAACAGCATAGTTTGGGCATACAGTTACACACAACAGCCTGACATGACGTTCTTAGGCACCTCATTTTGTTGTTAAAGTTTCACAGTGTCCTCCATGTACAACAGATCCACACAAGGGACCAAGGTCTTTAAAGAGTGATTGAGGGCACATGGCGTGAGTCAATGATAAATCATATATCGGCTGTTGTTTAAGTAAGGAAAACATTCTGCTTCTGTATGCTTTGACTTAATAACACGATGTAAAATAAGGAAATGGTGTGAATATTTTTACAAAAATAATTCAGTACTTAAAAACATTACAATAGGTAGTGCATAAGCATTGCAATATTTATCCAGTTTGGGCCCAAAGAGCCTTCCCAAGAGTCGCAAAAAGGGAGAAAAGGGGAGAAAAAAAAAAAAGGAAAGAGGCTGGGGGGGGGGGGGGGGGGATGGTTAAGGATGAAGATCGGGTACCTCTTGCTCATTTAACCTTCAGCCCTGAGTGAGCTGTGTAACTGTATTATGTGTGATTTGGTCTCTGCTGCTGAATTGTGGGTTATTCCTCTGGAACTCATTCCAAGGGCACCAGATTGAGCAGTAGAAATCAAGGCGGCCCTCTGCTCTCAGTGAGTATTCTTCCATTCTCTGTAAAAAAGCCAGTATATCGAAAACTGATGTCACAGTCAGAGGGGAGTCCCTAGCCCACAGTCTGGCTATAGCTAATTTGGCAGCTAGGAGAACGATGACACATAAGGTTCTATCAAATTTCTGTAATCTCTGGAGTCCTAAGTGGAAGAGTGCAATGTCCCCAGTCAGGTGCTGTATCAACTGTAAGCAGAGTAGTAAATTTGCGACGCGTGCCCAGAAGGCACTCAATCTAGGACAGCTCCACCACACATGTAGATGAGTGCCTATTTGTCCACACCCCTCAAGCAATCTTCCTGTCTAAGAGGAAATATCCTGTGCAACCTGGTTGGGACCCAGTGCCATCTCAATAATAATTTGATGTAGAGTTCAAAAAGATTTGAGCACCGAGCTGCTAGGTTCACACCTTGGAGGGCCCGTTGCCAAACTATATCCCCACAAACCACCCCCAGGTCTCTCTCCCAGTCCCTCACGGTGCCCGGCTTAACAAAATGAGGTGAGTCAAGAAGTAGCTTATAGTGAAAGGAAAGTGAGCCCCTAATTGATCTGCCAGACATCCACCTCTTCTCCCATTGTGTAAGAGTCTGGGTCCCCGACTTAGGAAATCCCCAGGAGAGAAGCAACAAAGTCAACCTAAGATATACGAACTGTAAGTCTCTAGGGAAGTCATTGATTGGGAAGTTACTGGGTGGTAGCATAAGGACATATATAAGTCAGAGACCTGTTTAATCTCCAGGGTCTCCCAGCGTTTAGGTCTCGAGTCCGGGAGGCACTGCAATAAGGCCTTTACTGAGTGAATTGGCAAAGGGTGAGGAGCTATCGACCTGTGAGAGCGGAGCTCTCTCCAGCATTTCAGACGTCTTTATAGTGGTGCTGTGAATTCCCTTAAAAATGTCAGCGTGGTCTGGGATCCAGATAAGCCAGAAACACTCCTGCCAGCAGCGTGGCTTGCTCGATCTGGTACCACCTTAAATTATTAGTCTGTATCCCCCAGGCAGCAATATAAGATAATGTGGCCACCTTGTAGTTGTGGGCTACATTAGGAGCTGAGATACCGCCGCACTTCCTTGGTTTTTGTAATTGAAGGAGTGAGATTCTGGGAGGGCGGTCTCTCCATATAAATTTTAGTAAAAACCGACTGAAAGTGGTTAATAAGGTAAGCAGGGACTGCCACTGGTAAACATCGAAAGAGATACATTAGCCTAGGAAGCAACATCATCTTCAGGGCCATGACTCTACCCATCCAGGACTCCTCCAGCCCAGTCCATTTTGCAGTTATCTTCCTAAGATCCTGAAGGAGAGGCTCATCATTTTTTACAATTAGTATCTTGGGGTCATAAGATAATTCTATGCCTAAGTGTTTCAAACTGTCAGTAGACCACTTTAAGGGGTACTGTTCCCTCAAAATCTCAAGTCTGAGCGTGAAGGCCCAGCGCGTATGCCTCTGTATTTTTATAGTTTAATTTATAGTATGACACAGCTGTAAACTCCCCCAAAAGTTTGAATAACTCTGGTAGAGAGTCTTCTGTTCCAAAAGTAACACAGTAAGATCATCAGCGAAGAGCGCTAGAGAGTGCGGGGTGTCATACAATACTAGCCCCTGCATATTTGGGCTGGCCCTAAGCCTGCACGCCAAAGGCTCTATGATCAGTGTAAATAGCAAAGGCGACAAGGGACACCCTTGCCTAGTGCCATTTTTTTATGTCGTAGAGCCTAGAGACAAACCCCAGTCCACGTACCCTCGCTGTAGGGCCCGAGTATAACGCAAGGACCGCAGAAATAAACTTGCCAGGGAAATGAAAAGCTTGAAGCACTTCCGCCATGTAATCCCATCGGACCCTGTCAAATGCCTTTTCCGCATCCAGAGACAGAGTTACCAATGGGATCCCGAGCGACGCCATCTCAGAGAAGATGTTCAAAAGTCTCAGAGTGGTGTTTGAGCCCTGATGACCAGGAGTGAATCCCACCTGATCCGGGTGAACCAGACAGGGGAGAACTTTATTTAGTCTAGATGCTAAAATCTTGGCATAGATCTTCATATCCCCATTTATAAGAGAAATTGGGCGGTAGTTCTTGCACAGGGTAGGGTCCTTTCCCAACTTAGGAATTGGTAATGATGGAAGCCTCAAGAAATTCCTTTTGAAATGCTCCTGAGTCCGCAGCCATGTTAAAAACTCTGGTCAAGAGAGGGGCCAGAATAGTCGCAAACTTTTTGTAAAAAAGGGCTCCATACCCGTCCGGCCCCGGAGTTTTGTGAAGTTTTAGACCCTTGATCGTAGTGATGACCTCTTCAATAGACATACTCGCTGAGAGGGAGTCCATGTAACTTTCAAAGACATGTGGCAAGTGTAGATTAGCCAGAAAGTCAGTGATCACAGCTTTAGGAGCATAATGGGAGCAGGCGTGGTCTGAGATCTGATATAATCGGCTGTAAAAGTCAACAAAAGCTTCACCTATGTCATTCGGGGAGTAAAATCTGTGCTTTAAGAGGGATCGTTGTCTTAGTTTATGTGCAAGCAGCCTTTCAGCTTTATCACCTTTATGGTAATATTTCTGTTTCAAAAGGAAGAGGCTACGTGGTACCCTCTCCAATTCTAGTTGTTCTATTTGCTTCTTAATCAGTTGTTTTCTCTTAACTAAGGTGCTTGGTCGCCCCCTTTTCAGTTGGTCTCTCAGACCAGCATAGTCGCAATACAGTTGGACCAGAGAGGCCCCCCTGAGTCTCCTATGCTGGTTATCCCGCCTTATAAACATGCCTTTTATATAAGCTTTGAGCGTAGCCAGCAAGGTTAAGTCAGAGACACCTTCGTTGTCGTCGTTCACCCGTAGGAAGTCTTCCATTTCCCGCGCCCAGCTGAGAACATGAGGGTCAAAGAGTAAATAATCAGGTAACCTCCATGATTGCTTAGCGCCCCGTGAATGTGAGAAGGCAACCTCTAGGATAACCGCATCGTGGTCAGACCAAACACAAGGCATAATCACCGCCCCCCTCATGTCCTCCAGAGACCATGAATAGCAGAAAAAGTAATCTAGCCTTGAGAAGGACTGGGAAGAGGCCGAATAGTAAGTGTAATCAGTGTCATCAGGATGCAGGGCAATCCAGATATCCTGCAGAACGTATTGGGATATTAAGTTTCTAAAGTGTTGTGAGTCTCCTCTCCCTGTGAGGGAAAATTTCTATTGCAGGATTTTCTATCTCTGCTAGGGTCCCAGACCAGGTTGCAATCACCCCCAATAAAAATGTGGCCCTATTTGAGCCTATCAACTTTGCTCAGCAGTCTTCGGAGAAAACTTGTCTGATTAACATTAGGAGAATACAAAGCTACCAGGGTGCACAAAACATTATTTATACGACAAATGACAATGACATAACGCCCTTAAGGGTCAGTCTCTACATGGATGGGTTCATATGAGAGATGTCTGCTTATTAGTATTGATACACCCCTAGCCTTCTTGTGGAAAGTCGATGAGATACAAACTGGGTATTCCTTGGACCTAAACATGGTCGCCCTAGCCTCAACCCAATGGGTCTCCTGAAGAAATGCTATTCCTAATTGGTGCGTAGTGAGAAATCTAATGAGGAGTCTCCTTTTGGTAGGGGAATTAAGCCCCCTCACATTGAGTGTGCAGATTTTCATTATGCTACTTGGGGGAGGAGGAAAAGAGGGGAGGGGGAGAGGGGGCAATACACTAGGTCAGCTCTTCGGACTGGGCAGAGACTACGTAACTCTGCCAAAAAAATTTAATGCGGAGGATAACAAGTTATCCCTAGCCGCACAAGGGCGGGTGGGGGGTCGGAGGAAGCGGAGGAGAGTCTAAAAGCGACGCTCCCCTCCACTGCCGGTGTATATGTAAGGCAAACATGTAATTCAAAAACATAAACTGTGATCAACAAAAATCAGTGGGTCATTATAAAACATGAAGCTTTAGACAAGAAATTTGAGCAAACTTAATACAAGTGGGGAAGGGTGTGCACTTATAAACAAAACACCATGCTGTAGTCAAATGCGGGTTAATGTCCAGTCAGGTACTCCTAGTCTTAGGTCAGGGCCATCCTTAAATGCTTAATATAAGTGAGGGTCTTGTGTAGGTTATGTACTCCCATCCAAGCTACAGAAAGTAACATTGTTGCTACCTGTAGTACTTTAGATTCAAGCACTCTGAGTAGTGTTATGGTGTATTAGTAGCGGCCTATTGGGGAGCACAAAAACAAAATGAGACCCTTAAAGGGACAGTAAACTCAAAACAAATCTTTCATGATTTAAATAGGGCATGCAATTTTAAACAACTTTCCAATTTACTTTTATTACCAATTTTGCTTTGTTCTCTTGGTATTCTTAATTGAAAGCTAAATCTAGGAGGTTCATGTGCTAATTTCTTAGACCTTGAAGACTGCCTCTAATCTGAAAGCATTTTGATAATTTTTCACCACTAGAGGTCGTTAGTTCATGTGTTTCATATAGATAACATTGAGCTCAAGCACTTGAAGCTCCTAGGAGTCAGCACTGATTGGCTAAAAATGCAAGTCTGTCAAAAGAACTGAAATAAGGGGGCAGTTTGCAGAGGCATAGATACAAGGTAATCACAGAGGTAAAAAGTATATTATTATAACTGTGTTGGTTATGCAAAATTGGGGAATGTGTAATAAAGGGATTATCTACCTTTTTAAACAACACAAATTCTGGTGTTTACTGTCCCTTTAATTAACAATACAATCTGAAGCACATAACATGTAAAAGAATATTTTTCAAGTTTCAGAATTGACATCCCTCAGCCTCGACTAGGCTAGCATGTCATGTACGTCAGCAGAATGGATGCCAAGTAATAACTGGTGTTACACATAACCATGAGGAACAATTAGAGATGATGGGTACCTTACAAGAATCCCAACAGACCATGAGTGCATCATCAAGTGGGTATGAGAAGTGGTCCACTATTGGATTGACTATGAATTCAAATCTTTTTTTGGAAATGGGGGTTTAAGCTAGAGTCCAATTATGATAGTCTTCAGAGTGTCCGGTGTCGAGGGAGTAGACTTTAAAGTCCAGTTAGATAGTTGGAGCACACTTATTAGTGGGGCAAATTCTTAGAGTAGGTATCATTACTCTGTGTATCTGGGGGTAAAAGGTCAGGTGTTACATTGCAGGAACATATTAGAAGCAAAACATACATTGAATAGGATAAGGAAATCACAGAAACAGAAACATGAGTCCATTATACAAAGCAAAACAAATATCTCTTGTCTACGTTACTATCTTGCAGCTGGAGAGGAAATCGACAGCCCAGCCCAAGATAGGGAAGACTGGAAATTAGGAATTATCCAGCTCGGGCCCCACATAGGGACCCTCATTGTGTTCCATAAGTAAATGATGAGTTGATTGAACAGCGTCGCCGCACAGGAACTTGCCCTTTTGGAACCCAATCAGTGGCACCAGCCCTCAGTGGGGTATTTGGGCGTGGAGGCCCGCTCGGGTTGTCTTCATCCCCCTGTGGTAGATTCCATCCTCTCAGAAAATCCTGAGCTTGTCTAGGAGAGAGAGCAGTGTGTTGTGTTCCATCCTTAGTAATTATCAGTCTTGTGGGGAAACCCCAGCGGTAGCGGATCTGGTAGAGTCTCAGCATTTTAGTGACTTCCTGGAAGGATCTCCTTTGCTGTAAAGTGTGCGTTGAGAGATCTGGATAAAGAGTCACATCTTTAAACTGGTCTGAGAGATGAGGTTGCCTCAAGGTAGCTCGCAGAATCTTATCTTTATAGGTGCAGTAGTGTAGTCGAGCAATTGCGTCTCGAGGTTTATTCATGGGTAGATTTTTAGGCCTAGCCGTCCTATGTATGCGATCAATTCTAGCATCCTCTCCTCCTGGGGAACCCAGGATAGCTTGAAATAGGGCCTGGACATACTTTTCCTGATCTTGGGGGCCAACAGACTCAGGGATTTCCCTAATCCTCACATTGTTTCGCTGAGAGCGGTCTTCCAGATTGGCTAGCTTTACTTCTAAGGAGGACACTTGGTCAGCCAAATTTTGAGTGTAGCTCACCCAGTTGGTGTGGTCCACTAAGCGGTCCTCTTTTCTTTCAATGATATCTGTACGTTCATTGACAGTGGTAATGTCCTTCCATAACTCATCGAAGGACCTCTCAAGTTTATCAAATCTCTTAGCAAAGTGGACCACACCAACTGGGTGAGCTACACTCAAAATCAGTACTTTGTCTAATAATTGCTTCATAGAATCTACTGTGAGTATGTCACCCTGTGAGCATGAAGGCGGGGAGTATCTCAAGTTGGGCCTCTCTTCTGATGGCGCAGGAGAAAGCGATCGCTCGTCATCAGAAAAAACAGGGTTAGGGTCTTTGATAGGCTGAAAGTGATCCCTGACTGTATGTTTAGAGTCCTGGCTAGCCTTCTGCTTCCTCTTGGATGCTGTGACATTGTTTAGGTCCAAGCCCAGTTTCAAGACTCCACAGATTTTATTTAGGGAAGCACATGTTAGTACCAGTAGGGTCGCTCTAGGGATGATCAGTTAGTTCACACCGGCAAGGAGGGGGGCCTGAGCTTACTAGCCTGCCCTGGTGAAGTTAATAAAAAAAAAACTTGAAATGAGGACTGAATATACGAAATACCTTCAAAACATGTGAGAGACCCAGCAGTTAGGTCAGTGGCTGCACCAGCTCTTATCAGCACAATTAAATATATATAGCACTATCCAGAGGTCACTGAATGAAGGAGTAAACTTAGCAGGCTCTCATGCTTACTCCTCTTTTTTGTTTTTGTGTTTTAATAGTCAGACGTTGTCTTTAAACAAAATAATAAAAAATTATATTTCTAAACCCTGCCTGTTTAGTCTCCTCATGCTTTTACTGCCTATTTTTCTGAGGTTACCAATCTTTTTTCCTTCTCTTGCAGTTCTTAAGAAAATAAAACACTTTTCTCTGACAGCTATGTACTAGTTATTTTAACTTTTATGCTGAATATATGGTTTCCACAGATCTGGTAAGAAGGTCCTTATGGCTCATCTATTTTTAATCTGATTATGTCTCAGAAATTAACTTAATTTTTGCCTTTTTGGAAAACTTATATGGTTTTTAATAAGGAATGTTTCACAGTTATTACACAAGACATAAATATGGTTCAAATAATTGTAACACCACTGAAAAATTTACAGGGAAAGAGAGTCAGAATTTAGATTATTTTTTACAGAATTACTCTAAGTAAATCTTGAAGGTAACAGCCTGCTTGGTGGTCTGATCCAGAGTAAACATTTTCTTCCTGTAGTCCTATTGTAATTTAAGGTACAGGGCATTCTTTCTAGTTCCATTACTTCATTGATGTTATTTACAGATTTGTCTTTTACAAGCTGGGTGTGTGTTTTCAGTTGCAACACTCAACCTGCCTATATCTGGCAAAGGTGTCTCATAAGTTTCTTTTCCTCTTCACTTTCAAGATTGAGATTCTCTGTCCCAGACTAGGGGCAAGAGAGGTGTTTTTCCATTTCAGCTCTTCATGTTTCCTTCTTAATATGGGAAGAGTCCACAGCTGCATTCCTTACTTATGGGAAATACTGAACCTGGCCACCAGGAGAAGGCAAAGACACCCCAGCTAAAAGGCTTAAATACCTCCCCCTCTTCCTCATAACCCCAGTCATTCTTTGCCTTTCGTCACAGGAGGTTGGCGGAGAAGTGTAAGAAGATTTCGGAGTAGTCTCTTATGGAGGGTAGTACTCTTCGAGATGGGACTGGAGTTTTAAGTAGTCCCGTCAGCCTCTCAGTGAGAGCATGGATAAAAGTCAGAGTTCGGAGATGCAGGGAGAGTCTTTCTGCGAAACCATCCCGACTCATATTAACAGCTTCATAAGCGATCAGCGTTGATGAGTTTCGCTGCCTGCTTTCTTCACTCAAGTCTGTCAGAAGCAATGCTACTATCTGTCAAACTTGAAGGACCGTGTTACTGTTCCATGGCATACATTCTGGTAAGATTGTTTAATTTCTTATACATGTATGATAACGCAAGAAGACAGGGTCACAATGTGACTCCTTTTATCTGTATATTATCAAGGGTTAATATCTCAGGGGGATTATTGAACAGTGTGGAATAATTTTATATGTTTGTTTGATTTTATGCTGCTTTTTAAGTGAGAGATGATATGGGCTCATAGGCTGTTATGGAATATACAGGTTTCACTTTCACTTTGAGAGCCTTGCACCTTACAAGCTTGGCGCGCTTTTTCTCATAGCAGGGACGGTCCTGCATTGTGCACCATGTGATTCATTCCCTCTTTCCTGATTGGGTGTCTATCAGAGAGGAGTCATAAATCTCTCTACTGTCTGGGTAATAGGAGGTGGTGAGTGCCCCAGCCTTTGGGCTATAAAGGTGCCATTTTTTTTTAAATAAAATAAGATTGTTTTATTTCTATTGTTTACTGTTTATTGCACTAGCGATGGAGGATTCTGTTACTTTAGAGGGTACTCCCTCTATTCCTAAAGAGTAATTCGTGTTTATATTGTGAGGAGGCCTTAGATCCGCCCTCTCAATTATGTTCCATATGCCTTGATAATGTGATAATATCAAACATGTTTGATACCACTGAGCCGTCCACCTCTGAGGAGTTGTCTTCCAGGTGCATACCCTACATTCTTATCCCTCTACACATGCAGTTTCCCGTAGCATTGCTGATCCTCCATCTGGAGAGGGCCTTTTGTTCAACAGACGTTCCTGTGCAGTTCAGACGGCGGTGTCTGCGACCTTTAATGCTTTACCTCGCCCTGCTAAGCTCAAGCAATTGGTTACATATTGCACGCCTTCCCAGAGTACATCAGATAATTTATTGGATTTAACTGATAGGGTTATTTGAGGATGAAGTTCTTTCTGAGACTTCATAGTATGAACATTCTATGTCGGAGTCTACTGCCTCTAAACCTCCGGCTGCGGAGGAACCATACTTTAGTTTTAGGAATTTGCGCTTTATTCTTCTTCGTTTTGGCGAATTCAGAGGTTCCAGAGGACAAACTTTTTGATTCCTAAATTGGATAGAGTTTGAGGACAGGGTGGTACCTTATCCTTCCCTGCTCCTGTTAGATGGCGAACATAATTAAGAACGAATGGAACATGATTGGATTCCTTTTCCCCCTCTTCTCCCTTTAAGAAATTGTTCCCGGTCCTGAACTCTCAATGGAGTTATGAGGTTCCCTCCCTAAAAAGGATGGCGCTATCTTCACCCTTGTTAAACGTACTACTATCCCGCTTGAGGATAGCTCTTCGTTTAAAGAGCCCATGGATAAAAAATGGAGACTCTGTTAAGAAAGATGTTTCAACATACGGGATATTTGTTTTCACCGGCGGCGGCTGTTGCTGCATTTTGCTGGAGTAACTACCTTCTGGTGTGACTCCTTATAGGATTTGATCAGGGTGGAGGGTCCCCTCGACATTACTCAGGAAAGATTTATGGCCTTGAGGGTTGCTAATTTTTTTTTATCTGTGATGCTATTAGGCAGATTATTCGCCTGAATGCTAATGCTTCAGCTTTTTCTATTCAGGCCTCTCGGGCTCTGGCTGAAGTCATGGTCTGCGGATATGACTTCTAAGTCTAGACTTCTTTCCCTCCCCTTTAAGGGAATGATTTTGTTTGGTCCAGGCCTGGACTCAATTATCTCCACCGTCACAAGGGGCAAAGGTAGCCCTCCTACCAAAAGAGAATATGAACTAGTCTGAGGGACAATTTTCATTTTGATAAAGCCCATGTCCGCAGTCCGCCACTAGGCCAGAGCAAACCAAGAGCTCTTGGAAGCCGGCTCAGTCCTGGAATAAATCCAAGCAGAGCAAGAAGCCCGCCGAGTCTATGTCGGCATGGATGGGCGGTCCCCGGTCCTCTTCTGGATCATGTAGGGGGCAGACTGTCGCTCTTTTCAGTCGCTTGGTTCAGGGACGTGCAGGATCAATGGGTCCTGGAGGTCATAGCTCAGGGTTACAAGATAGGTTTCAAGTCTCAGCCACCCAAGGGCAGATTCCTCCTATCTCTCCTGTCTTCCTGACCAGAAAGGAGGGAAGCATTTTTGGGGTGCGTACGGGATCTGTCCTCTTAGGCGTTATTATCCCGGTGCCTATCACTGTGAGCGGTTTGGGATACTATTCAAACCTTTTCATGGTCACAAAGAAGGAGGGAACTTTGTGTCCGATTCTAGACCTAAGTGCTTAAACAAGTTTTTAAATGTCCCCTCGTTTAAGAAAAAAAAAAATAGGGTCCATTCTTCCCCTCGTTCGATAAGGGCAGTTCATGACCACGATAGATCTGAAGGATGCTCCCTTCATGTACCAATCCTCAAGGACCACTTCCAGTTCCTAAGGTTTGCGTTCCTAGACCAGCACTTCCAGTTTATTGCACTTCCGTTTAGTCTAACTTTGGCTCCAATAAATTTTTTGAAGAGTGAACCATTCGGAATCTCTCCTCTGTCTTCTTTGATCCCATGGATGGAAGATAAATCTATAGAGAGAGTTCTCTTGTATCAAGTACAAGGGTAGAATTCACGGGTACTCTAATAAACCCCATAGACATGAGAATATTTCTAACAGACCAGAGACGTTGCAAGCTAGCTTCAACATGTCTTGCCCTCCAGACCTCCTTAAGGTCATCTCTGGCTCGGTGTATGTAGGTGATTGGTCTCATGGTGTCCAGCATGGACATCATTTCCTTTGCCAGGTTTCACCTCAGACTGTTGCAACTGCGCATGCTGAAGCAGTGGAATGACGATCGTTCGGATCTGTCTCAACAGATTTCTCTGGACAACCGATTGAGAGAATTGCTCTCTTGGTGGTTTTGTCCGGATCACTTGTCCCGAGAGATGTCTGTCTTAAAACCATCCTGGGTGATTGTGACTATGGTTGAGAGTCTGTCAGGATGGGGAGCTGTTTGGGGTGACAGGAAGGTACAGGGCTTACGGACTCAGGAGGAAAGCTCCCTCCCAATCTCATTTTGGACCATCGGGCAATATACAATGCTCTGAAGGCTTGGCTTCTGCTGGGTTTCTCCCATTTTATATGATTCCAATCAGACAATATAACCTCGGTGGCTTACATTAACCATCAGGGGGTAACGAGAAGCTCCCTAGCTATGAGGGAAAAATCTCGGATTCTGGAGTGGGTGGAGACCCACATTTGTTCGCTGTCACATTCTGGGTGTGGACAACTGGGAAGTGGATTTCCTCAGCAGACAATCCTTTCATCCGGGGGAATGGTCTCTCCATCCCAAGTGTTTGCGGAGATTTGCAAGAGAAAGATCTTATGACGTCTCAATACCAAGCTACCCAGATAAGGGTCGAGGTATAGGAAACCTTAGGCAGAGCCAACAGATGCATTAGCGGTGCCTTGGAGGTTCAATCTAATTTATCTTTTCTGGCAGTTACCACTACTTCCTAGTGTAGTGGCTCGAATCAAGCAGGCGTCGGTGATACTGATTGCTCCGTCTTGGCCGCGAAGGATATGGTTTGCGGATCTAGTGGGGATGTCATCATCTCCTCTGTGGAAGTTACTTTGTCACAGGGATCTGCTGACCAAGGTCTCTTTGTTCATCAGTGTCTAGATTCTCTGAGGCTGACAGCGTGGAGATTGAATGCTTAGTCTTAGCAAAGAGAGGGTTTTCTGAGAGAGTTATTTTTACTCTCATTCAAGGTCGTAAGCTGGTTGCTTGTCGCATCTATCATAAGCTGTGGAAGACAAACTTATTCTGTTCTCCAGGATGAACTGGAGAAGGGCTTTTCTGCAAGTCCATTGAAGGGACATATTTCGGCCCTGTTTGTGTTACTGCACAAGAGGTTCACTGAGCTTCCAGATGCGCAGTCATTTGTTAAGGTTCTGCTAGGATCAGACCTGTGTTTAGATCTAATGCTCCTCCTTGGCGTTTAAATTTTGTTCTTAAGTTTTGCAATGGGCTCCGTTGGAGCCTATGCATGAAGTAGACATTAAGTTGTTGTCTTGGAAGGTTCCTTTTCTACTGGCTATTGCTTCTGCGCGTAGAGTATCTGTGATTGCTGCCTTGCAATGCGTCCCTCCTATCTGGCTTTCCAGGCTATTCTACGAACAAAATTAGGTTTTCTTCCTAAGGTTGTGTCGATTCACAACATCATTCAAGAGATTGTGTTTCCTTTCTTAGGTCCTTATACTTCTTCGTTGATGGAACATTTACAATGTAATTCTGGATGTGGTTTGTGCCTTGAAGTTCAGGCCACGTAGAATTTAGACAAACTTCTTTTTCTGTTTGATCTCTTTTCCAGGAAGCGTAGGAGGGCCTCTTCGACTTCCTTATCTTTTTGGCTGAGGAGTGTCATCCGTTTAGCATAGAGACAGAGGGACATTAGCCGCCTCCTGAGGATTATGGCTTATTATGCGAGAGCAGTGGTTTCCTTTTGGGCTTTCAAAAATGAGGCCTCTATATTTGCCATGAGTCAGGTCTATGTATATTTCCCTTTGCAGTCTGGCAGTTTCATTATGGGAATAATGTTTTAGGAAATTTGTCTTACCTGGGGTATAGTCTTTTTCCAATTTGACTTGTTTTTTCTTGTGAACTTGCAGGCAAATTAGGCTCGCTAAGGTGCAAAATGCTGTTATTTATTGCGTCATTCTTGGCATGAGAATTTTTTTGTGTGCGAATGTGCTTCAGTAATGTCGCAAGTTCGTAATTTCCTAAGTCTTAGTTGATGCCAGGTTGTTTGGCGCGAACATTTGTTTGACGCGAGTTGCATCATTTCCGGATGTTTGTTGGCACCAAAAAATGTTTCAACTTCCTTTTGCGTTGTGCGTCATACTTGGCGCCAAATTTATTTATTTATTTTTTTTTCAATCAGCTTTATTTATCAAAACGTTACAGATTCGGAGACGCAGCTCCTCCTTTATAGATACATGCTGATTCATTTTTAAACCAATACAACTTTTAAAACTTTTTCACAAACCAAAACAATACACTATAAATATTTCTAGATATGATGTTGTGGGTTTAATTGTAGTTGCAATCCTTAATTGGGTTTATTTAATTGCTCTCGGATTTAGTTCCTAACAATGTGTCCTATTTAATTCAAATGATTCAACATCCAGGGGTGTTATTACTATGGTTGGGGGTTATTTTTTTATTTTTTTTTGCAAAAATTTTTTTTATTGAGGTTTTAGGATATATTACAAACAGAATCATCGGTAGGTAAGAACAGCATTATAGTTAGACACACAATTTCAGCGTGTAATTATAGTAGAAAGGTAGTGCCATAATAATATATCATAAAAAGAATTGAAACAGTAATAACACTATGCCTATATAGTGGATGGCTTAAAACTATTACTCCACTCATCTGTTAAAGGGTATGACATTGTACAAAAAGGAACCAATAAGTGGAAGTGACAGTCTAGAGTAAATCAAACCAGTATGTCCATAGAAATTCTGTAGAATGCGTAACAAAACCTCGATTTTATAATATGAAGTGAAAAAGAACGTTGATGATCCCCCTATTGCGGTAAGAAACATTAAATGATTAATTCAGGTATGAATGGGGTAATAGTTGGGAATTGGCATTATGGTTTATGGGGGAAGGGAGATGCAGCGGGCATGAGCCGCTCTAAATTAAATAAGGGGGGAAGGAGGGGGGGGGGCGGAGCCAACTAGGATGCCAAACAAGTGAAACCATTGAGTCACTAAGTGTTGGGTATAAAACCGGTAGGGATAACGTCTTTCGATGTTACATTTATATTTAAGGGAGAAAAGCTAAGGTATTTTGCTCTATTTCATTGTATGTACTATATAATAACGTTATGTAGCAGGTTAGACTATTACATAGAGTAAAGATAAATGAGCTGCAAGGAAGGAATAGGAGGAGGGGGTATATGAGAAATGTTACAGAGGTGTTACAGACAATAATATAGCCTATCTGGAAAACAGTAATTAGGGTGGTGTAGTGACAGAGTATGAAAAGGGCATGGTATATCATTAATCCTATTTATACTAAATGAGTTTTCTAGTCGTGGTCGTGAGTAGGGCTATGTTCAGGTGCTAAATAAGAGTATTAAAGAAAACTACCCATTCAGAGATTTCAGCTGACATCTAGTGATAACATAAATATTGTCAAACTATATTTCCATACTAATAAATGGACCTGAGCTCTATAAATCACTTTGTGATGAATCAAAGGAAGAATCAGCCCCAGGGTCTGTTTAATAGCATATAGATAAGCCCCTAGATACATAGTAGAGTCTTGTGTTACATTAGAAAAAGTGGATAAGCAACTAGAGAACCACAAGGGAGTTATAGACTTCTGGCTGTGGATGTACTGTTACCAAATATAGGTGTGGTATTATATTGGTTTATGAGACTAGATAGAGTGGATGAGTTGGGTATGGAAAATACGGTCTGCTAATAATACACTTAGTGTGGGGAGTAGATTGTCAATATTTGTAGCTGTAACTGGTTAGTAGATCAGTTATGGTATCAAGTCTGGAGTAGAGCTCATTTCCCATAGGGTTATGTTACACTAATATAGTCACTTCCAAATTCTAGGAGCATGCAGAGGAAGGTGGTAACATTATCTAAACTGAATGAATACATTAAACAAACGTAAGAACAGATAGAGGATAGAGGCACATTTTACCATAAAGCAAAGCAATTTCTTAGAATTGGCATATCATCTAGTGTATAATATATGAGGACCACAGTTTGTAGAGCAAACAAAATACATTACACATAACCTTACAGCTGCGGTGTTCAATATGTACAACCAGTGAGATTTCTTAAATGAGGTGCAGCAGGCCTAAGTATTGTGAGTCTGTGATAACCTCAGCTCAAATAATGGGAATATGTATGTGGCTATGAGCTATAGCTGAAAAGATGGTAGGCTTACCTACTGCCAAAAATATATGAAATGCAGGGCATAGCCCACTATACAGTTCCACATGTTGCTCGTTACTTCAAACACACAAATTATATGAGTTATCTAACATATGAGCAGAAGATAAGCATTTGAGAAAGATAATAAAACATCAACTTCAAACTGTCTTTTAGAATTCAGACCTGGGCTAAATAAACAGGATATACTATGCGGGAGACATATAGAACAGGGGTGCAGTGTTCAGAGTGGTGAAAATGTCTCAAGGAAATCTCAGCTGCTAAGATCACAAATAGAGCCGGGTGTTTGCAGTTAGTGTCCCCATTACACACCATAGTATCGAGCCTGCATATCATCAGTGTGATGTGGGGAGCTGCATGGGGAAACTGGGACGTTACCCAATTCCCCTTCTAGAAGCAGCGCTGGAAGCATTAAATGTGCCCCATACTGGGAAGGAAATAGCAACCGCCTCTGTATTAAGAGTGAGAACTGCGGAAGGGAGAGGCCATACTCCAACAACGAGACAGGAGGCACTCAGTGTCATCGGGAGCGCTGCCGAGTAGTAAACTGCAGCTAGGTCGGGGTCATAGGGGGTGTCAGAAAAGTACCTTGCTGGGCATAAATTTGAAGTCATTCCAATTGTTCTCATATGGACGTCCGTGGCTTGTGTTGATAAGACAGCGGTGTAGGTATTGCGGAGCCGAGCCGACTGTGGGCGATCCAGCCGTTGCGACTCATATGGGACCCCTCTCGCGTTCAGAAGCAGCTCTCTCTCATCCGATGTAAGTAATTGACTCTGGATCTCGGTCTGCTTCAGGCTCTTGCCACTCCTAGCCTTGCTCTCTTCCCTCTGCACTCCCTCTATTGTGGGAGCGATGTGCCCATTGTCGGTTAGCAAGGGATCCTCCTGTCTCCAGATCTGGATTGCCTTAGTGACACAATGTGCAGAAGGTTCAGCCGAAAACACTAGGGGCCGCAGATCGCCATCTTGAGTATAGCAGCTGCTATCGTGTGTACTGCAGGAGTCACAGATCTGCTGCGATAGCTGGGTAAAGTGATAGTCCATTCTGTCACCCAGGTCTTTAAGGAGTGAGAGTAGTATGTCCTCCATTTCTTATTTACCGGGTTCTGTGTTAGTTGGCAGGAGAAGGGAGGTGGGGAGTAATTCAGAATCTTAATGTTAGCTTTCTTGCGAGGTTGCTAGTGGACCGTACCATGCGGCCTGTTGGTTAAAGGCCGTGCAGGCCCTGTTGAGTGACGCCAAGTTATTACTATCCCACACCTCACTATTTCCCTTCTAGAAGTGATCAGTAGGCTGCATCCATATTAGGTAGGAATTTTAAGGCATTATTTCCATTGTTTGGTGCTCTTTTCTGATGTCCTTGTCCGGGAGCTCTAAAAGTTTGCGGCCATACTTGTCTGCGGCTAGCTCCGCCCCCCTGGTTGGGGGTTATTTAAAGTCCTGTTATAACTTTCCCATAATGTTCCTATTTCAGCATATATCTCCATTTGATTGTGTTTTATGTAGTGAAATTCTTCCAGTTCCAAAATTTCAGAGACCTTATTTTTCCACATTGAGATGCTAGGAGTTTCCTTACTTTTCCAATTTTTCGCTATCAAAACTTTTATACTATTTGTCATAATAAAGAGTTTTCGTGTCGGTTTATGTTTTAGTTTTGGTGGATTGTTTAGAAGCCAAATTAAGGGATTTAAGGGTAGTTGTTTTCCAATAATTTGTTCTATTTCTGTGATGATCTTCCTCCACAAATCCTGAATAGAGGAACATCACCACCATAAATGGGCCATGTCACTACCTACATGCCCGCATCTCCAACATCTATTTTCTGTTGTATGGAACATACGATGGAGTCTGGGGGGGGGGGGGGTATAGTACCACCTATGTAGTATTTTGATGTTAAGTTCAGTAAGGTTTGCGGATGCCGATGTTTTCAGTGTGTTTTGAAATATTTGCGAACATGTCTGAGGTAATATGACAATACCCAAGTATCTTATACATTTTTGATATTGTGTGTCGTGGTGTGGGAGTCTGGGTACATAATAATTCAAAGTTGGTGCGTGGTCTCGTCATGTTTGTGGCTAGTGGGTTTGTCGCGAAAAAGTTATGCGTCCTGTGGTAAGTATACCAATTCTCGAACTCGCGAAGTCCCTGTTGGGTCAGTGACTGTCGTGGTTTGAGTTGTTCATTGTCTGAGTAGGTATGCTGGTAGGTTTCGTTGTCCTGACGCTGAATGTGATAAGTCTATCACTTTGTTTCTGAACATCGAAGTTAAATGGGTGGGCCTAGAAGATATTGTGGGGACTTGTTTAAGGGCTATTTCCCATGCGTTAAAAGTCTCTAGTATTAAGGGGTTGGTGGTTTTCAAGGTCTTTTGTTTACTGATAAAGGACCAACATAAGTCATCAATATGTGAAGATTGTATACAATCTAATTCTATTTGTACCCATCTTTTATGGGGTGGTTGTGTGTATAGGTCTACAATTCTTTGTAGAAAAATTGCTGTTCTATATGTCTGCAGGTTAGGCATACCCAGTCCCCCTTGGGTTTTATGTTACATCATAATTTGTCTATTTATTCTGGGGTGTTTTCTGTTCCATGTAAAATCAGTAAAGGCTTTTTGTAAGGATTTGATGTATGTAGTTGGAAGAGGGATAGGTAAAGTCTGTAGGAGATATAGTATCTTAGGGAATGTGTTCATTTTTATTAAGTTGATTCTACCGGTCCACGATATGTTCTTATGTCTCCATCTAGTTAGGTCATTTATTATTTTCTCTTTTAAAGGTAAGCAATTATTGCTAAATATATTGTCTAAAGTTGGTGTAAGATTGATTCCTAGGTATTTAAGGGATAAGGGACATTTAAAGGGAGTTATGTTTTTTATAGTTTCAGCTGTTTGTGTATCCATAGATATATTTAAAATTTCTGACTTAGATAGGTTAATAACAAAATTTGAATAGTACTGAAAGGATTGTAACTCTGAGTATGTTCTGTAAGGAGTTTTTGGGGTCGGTAACTGTGAATAAAATGTCATCGGCGTATAATGATATTTTATATGAACAATCTCCCAAAGTCACACCCTGTATATCTTTATTTTGTCTAATCTTTGATGCCAAGGTTTCTATAACACAGGCGAATAAAAGTGGGGACAGGGGGCACACCTGTCTGGTGCCATTTGTTATGGTAAATGATTCTGATAGTATTACATTAAGGGATATTTTTACACTTAGTTGGTGGTACATGGCGAAAATACGGCTAATAGTGATATTTCCTATACCCATATGTTGTAAGGTTTGCCTAAGGAGTTTCCCAGCTGACACTGTCAAAGGCCTTTTCTGCATCCGTTGAGAGTAAGACCATGGGTATTTTTTTTTCTCTTACATAATGTATAAGGTTTAAGGCCCCGACCGTGCCATCTTTCGCCTCCCTGCCTGGGATAAATCCCACTTGATCTGGTTCAATGATCTCTGGCATAAGTGCATTTTGCGGCAAAAAATTTTTAGTCTTATATTTCCCCACTTCCTATATGCTCCTTGCCTTCTTCATGCTCAGAGGACTATGCTTTTTGTCAATTTTAGCATTTGCATTCTTTCCTATTCCTGAAACTGCTATATGTGGAAATAAGACATTTCTGTTTAAATGTTATTTTTTTCTTTTACATTTTACAAGATGTCTCAATCTGATCCTGTCTCAGAAGCTGCTGTAGGAACCATGCTGCCTGAACACAGTTCTACCAAAGGTAAGTGTATCTGTTGTAAGCTAGTGGAGATTATAGCTTCAGCTGTAGTATGTAACAGTTGTCATAAGCTTTTGCATGCAGAAAAGGTTTCTATTATATTGCTGATGCGATTCAGAAGGTTATGGCTGCTATACCGCCTTCAGATAAACGTAAAAGGTCTTTTAAAACTTCTCATAATGATGAGGATATTTGTAATGACTGACAACATACTGATATATCCACCTCTGTTTACTGTACACAGACACTTAAAGCAGCCCTGTCAGTACCTACTGTACAAACTGCGGAGAAAATAATGTTCACACAGCACAGACTTAAAGGGCCAGTAAACCTCAAAAATAATGTCTGTCTGACAGCAGGAGCGAGCTGCACTGAGTATAATGGCGCGGTCGGGCCGGGCTGTGACTATACAGCTGGCCCAATGCGCTGTGTGATAAAAACAGACCCGCTCAGAAGAGCACAGAGAGCAGGTCTGAAACAGTCATTTTAAAAAAAAAAAATCAAAGGGAATATTCGGTTTTATAAAGATAAGGCTAATATAATGTTATATAATTCTGCACTATGTGCAGAATTATATAACATTATTTTTGAGGTTTACTGACACTTTAATGGGCAGTATAGCACCTGGTCACACAGTCTTAAAGGGAAATACAAAACCCCCCACAGCCTTAAAAGGGTCAACTAGCACCATGCGCACACTGTCTTATAGGGACAGATCGCAGTAATGTTCACGCAGTGCAACCTTAAAGGGCAGCACGGCACCTGCTCACACAGTTTTAAAGGGGGCGATTGTATTCATCCACACGCAACGCACACAGCCTTAAAGGGATGCTAGCATTAAAGGAACAGATCACAGTAATGTTCACGCACTGCAACCTGAAAGGGCAGTTCGACACCTTAAAGGGACAGATCACAGTAATGTTCACACAGCACAACTGTAAAGGGCAGCTAGGCACCTGCTCACACAGTTTTAAAGGGGCAGGCACACACAACCTTTAGTAAATAAACATGCACAGTTTTAAAGGAAGCAATAGTATGCATCCACATGTAATGCACGCAGCCTTAAAGGGACGCTCTATCTTAACAGGACAGTGGCACGTGCACGCACACGCACACAAACACACAGAGCACTCCACAGCCTTTAAAGGGACAACTTGCACCACAAGCACACAACATTAAAGGGACAGATAACAGTAATGTTCCCGCAGTGCAACCTTAAAGGGCAGCTCGACACCTGCGCACCGAGCATTAAAGAGACAGATCTCAGTGATGTTTACGTAGTGCAACTTTAAAGGGAAGCCTTAAAGGGACAAATCACAGTAATGTTCATACAGCACACTCTTAAAGGGTAGCTCGGCACCTGCTCACACAGCCTTAAAGCGGCAAGCACACACAACCTTTAGTGGGTAAACACGCACTGTTTTAAAGGGAGTGATAGTATGCATCCACACGCAAAGCACACAGCCTTAAAGAGACGCTGTGTCTTAAAGGGACAGGGGCAGGCGCACACACACACACCGCACTCAGTCTTTAAAAAGACAACTTGCACCATACGCACACATCGCTAAAGGATCAGCTTACACCATGCACACCTAGCGCAGCCTTAAAGGGCAGCTAGGCACCTGCTCACACAGTCTTAAAGGGGCAGGCACACATAACCTTTAGTGGGTAAAGTCACACCACGCGCACAGTCTTAAAGGGAGCGATAACAGTATACATCCACATGCAACTCACACAGCCTTAAAGGAACAGCTCACACCAAGGCTGCGTGCATCGTGTGTGGATGCATACTATCCCACTAAAGGTTGTATGTGCCTGCCCCTTTAAGACTATGTGAGCAGGTGTTTAGCTGCCCTTTAAGGTTGCGCTGCGTAAACATTACTGTGATCTGTCCCTTTAAGACTTTGCGCAGGTGCCGAGCTGCCCTTTACGGTTGCGCTATAGGAACATTACTGTAATTTGTTCCTTTAATGCTAGTGTCCCTTTAAGGTGGTGTGTGTTTCGTATGGATGCATACTATCCCTCCCTTTAAAACTGTGCACGTTTATAGACTAAAGATTGTGTGTGCCTGCCCCTTTAATACTGTCTGAGCAGGTGCCTAGCTGCTCTTTAAGGTTGCGCTGCTTGAACATTTCTGTGATCTGTCCCTTTAAGACTCTTTGTGCAGGTGCCGAGCTGCCCTTTACGGTTGTACTGTGTTAACATTACTGTGATCTGTCCCTTTAAGGCTCTGTGCACAGGTGTCAAGCTGCCCTTTAAGGTTGCGCAGTGTGAACATTACTGTAATCTGTTCCTTTAATGCTAGTGTCCCTTTAAGGTGGTGTGCATTGTGTATGGATGCATACTATCGCTCCCTTTAAAACTGCATGTTTACAGACTAAAGGCTGTGTGTGCCTGCCCCTTTAAGACTGTCTGAGCAGGTACCTGGCTGCCCTTTAAGGTTGAGCTGCTTGAACATTACTGTGATCCGTCCCTTTAAGACTCTGTGCGTAGGTGCCAAGCTGCCCTTTATGGTTGAGCTGTGTAAACATTACTGTGATCTGTCCCTTTAAGACTCTGTGTGCAGGTGCCGAGCTGCCCTTTACGGTTTGCGCTGTGTGAACATTACTGTGATCTATCCCTTTAATTCTAACATCCCTTTAAAGCTGCGTGTATTATGGATGGATGCATACTATCGCTCCATTTAAAACTGGGCATGTTTACCCACTGAAGGTTGTGTGTGCCTGCCCCTTTAAGGCTGTGTGAGCAGGTGCCGTGCTGCCCTTTCAAGCTGCGCTGCATGAACATTATTGCAAACTGTCCCTTTAAAACGGTGTGCACGTGGTGCTAGTTGACCCTTTTAAGGCTGTGTGTTTTTTTTTGTCTGTACCTTTTAAGACTGTGTGACCAGCTGCTATACTACCCTTTAAGTCTGTGCTGTGCGAACATTATTTTCTCAGCAGTTTGTACGGTAGGTACTGACTGGGCTGCTTTAAGTGTCTGTATACAATAAAAAGTTACAAATGTATAAAAAAAACCTGCAGGCTGAGGGTTTGGGTTTGATACAATGTATCATGTAGGTGAGCTGGCTGGCTTGGGAAAGTCTATGGGGAGAACAGAAACTTTACACCCCAAAATATGGCTCCCCTTTTTGTTCCTGGAGACACAAACACTGCAGTATTGTTGGTAGCCCTCATCTGAACCCCCATACCATTTTTTAAAGTAAAATAATGCAATATGGCAGAGAAAATAATTTAGAACGCTAAACTCAGATTTTACCTTTTTTTGTCCAACAACTCCTGTGACAGCTCAGGCCTTTCTGAAGTGTGTTTCAGAGCTAGAGTTCCACTTCTAGAACAGGGTCTGGGTTTTTATTCAAATCTATTCAATGTCCCAAAGAAGGAAAATTCTTTCAGACCAGTTCTGGATCTGAAGTTTTTGAATCAATTTGTAAGTGTCCCAACTTTCAAGATGGTGACTATAAGGACTATTATGCCTTTTGTTCAGCAAGGTCATTACATGTCCTCAATAGACTTACAGAATGCGTATCTTCACATTCTGATTCATCCAGACCACCCTCGGTTTCTGAGATTCTCTTTTCTAGACAAGCATTACCAATTTGTTTCTCTTCCTTTTGGCCTATCAACAGCTCCAAGAATGTATACTCCAGCATACCCTTAGATAAGGGAATAGAGGCAATTAGCTTCTTTTTAGATACATTTACTAACTATGCAGACTACTTTAAAAGTTATATACTGAGAGTACTGACATTTTTGTTAACGCATAATTATTTCTCCTTCGGAGGGCTGTTCTTCCTACAAAAAAGAGGGACAGCAATGGACAGCAATACTTTTGCACCAGCCTTTGCCAACCTTTATATGGGTTGGTGGGAGTTGTCATATATTTGTGGGGAGGGCTGCCCCCTGAGGAGAAATATTATGCTTTATAAGAGATGTATCGACGACCTCCTATTTTTATGGGAAGGTACTGTGATAGAATGTGAAGAGTTTTTGAAAGAATTAAATCTGAATAATATGGGATTAAGTTTCACAAGTGTTACTAACCTATTTAAGATCGAATACTTAGATCTGACCCTAGAAGGGAATCCTCTATAAGGATAGAAACTAATCTTCATAGAAAAGAAATGGCTGGCAATAGTTTCATCCATTCAAAAAGCATGCATCCAAGACATACAAAATATGGGATACTATAAGGTGAATTTATAAGGCTGAAAAGAAACTGCTCATCCCATGAAATTTATGTTAAGGAGGCTGACAATTTTAGAGAGCGTTTCAAACAAAAGGGTTACCCTAAATATTTGATAGAGAAAGCTTTTACAGAAGTAGAAACATTAGATGGACACACTATGATATCACAAAATAAATACAAAAATATGAAGATTGAGGATACGCAACCCATTTTTTTTTACTAATTATAGTAATCAATTCGAAGAGATCGCTACCATAGTTAAAAAATGTTTCCCTATTTTACAGGGAGACAAATCTCTTTATCCTTGGATTAAAAATGGTTGCAAATGTGTATCTAGAAGAAATAAGACAATGGGTAACATCTTATCCCCAAGCGAAGTTAAAGTGAAAAGAACACAACAAGAGAGTAGCTGGTTGCACTGTAAAGGTCATTATAAATGTGGTGCAGGGAATTGTAGAGCTTATTCTTACACCCTTACAGGGAAACATTTTCAGTCATCCGTAACACAAAGAGTTTTTGACATTAACTCATGTACAAATTGTCGAACAACATATGTAGTATATTTGGTCACATGTATGGAATGTAATTTGCAATATGTCGGTCTTACCTCTAGGGAGGCAAGAAATAGAATAAGGGAACATATCTATGAGGTAAAATCTCTTACTCTGAGTTCACAAGTAGCTTATCATTTTAAATATGTTTATAATGAGAAACTTTATGGCCTTAAATGGCAGATAATAGAGCATGTCAAAACCCAATGGAGAAGGGGTAATAGGGACAAGCTCCTACAAAAACGCGAAGCGTTTTGGATTTTAATGTTGAAAACCAGAACACCTGAAGGCTTGAATATACATACAGACTTAACCCCTTAATGACCGGACCATTTTTCAATTTTCTTACCCTTAATGACAATGGCTATTTTTACATTTCTGCAGTGTTTGTGTTTAGCTGTAATTTTCCTCTTACTCATTTACTGTACCCACACATATTATATACCGTTTTTCTCGCCATTAAATGGACTTTCTAAAGCTACCATTATTTTCATCATATATTATAATTTACTATAAAAAATTTAAAAATATGAGAAAAAAATTGAAAAAAAAAAAACACTTTTTCTAACTTTGACCCCCAAAATCTGTTACACATCTACAACCACCAAAATACACCCATTCTAAATAGTTTCTAAATTTTGTCCCGAGTTTAGAAATACCCAATGTTTACATGTTCTTTGGTTTTTTTGCAAGTTATAGGGCCATAAATACAAGTAGCACTTTGCTATTTCCAAACCGCCTTTTTTTCAAAATTAGCGCTAGTTACATTGGAACACTGATATCTGTCAGGAATCCCTGAATATCCCTTGACATGTATATATTTATATTTAGAAGACATCCCAAAGCATTGATCTAGGCCCATTTTGGTACATTTCATGCCACCATTTCACCGCCAAATGCGATCAAATAAAAAAAATTGTTGACTTTTTCACAAATTTTTTCACAAACTTTAGGTTTCTCGCTGAATTTATTTACAAACAACTTGTGCAATTATGGCATAAATGGTTGTAAATACTTCTCTGGGATCCCCTTTGTTCAGAAATAGCAGACATATATGGCTTTGGCGTTGCTTTTTGGTAATTAGAAGGCCGCTAAATTCCGCTGCACACCACACGTGTATTATGCCCAGCAGTGAAGGGGTTAATTAGGGAGCTTGTAGGGAGCTTTTAGGTTTTATTTTAGCTTTAGTGTAGTGTAGTAGACAACCCAAATTATTGATCTAGGCCCATTTTGCTATATTTCATGCCACCATTTCACCGCCAAATACGATCAAATAAAAAAAAAAACAACTTAAATTTTTCATAATTTTAGGTTTCTCACTGAAATTATTTACAAACAGCTTGTGCAATTATGGCACAAATGGTTATAAATGCTTCTCTGGGATCCCCTTTTTTCAGAAATAGCAGACATATATGGCTTTGGCATTGCTTTTTGGTAATAATAAGGCCGTTAAATACTGCTGCGCACCACACTTGTAATATGCCCAGCAGTTAAGGGGTTAATTAGGTAGCTTGTAGGGTTAATTTTTAGCTTTAGTGAAGAGATCAGTCTCCCACCTGACACATCCCACCCCCTGATCCCCCCCTGCCCCCCTCAAACAGCTCTCCTCCCTCCCCCACCTCACAATTTTCACCGCCATCTTAAGTACTGGCAGAAAGTCTGCCAGTACTGAAATAAAAATAATTTTTTTTTTTTCTTCATACAGTCTGCAGTGATGGATCCCCCCTTACCCCACAACCTCCCTGATCCCCCCCCATACATCTCTCTAACCCTCCCCCTCTACCTATTTGCCGCCATTTTGGGTACTGGCAGCTGCCTGCCAGTACCCAATTTGCCCCCCAAAATATTTTTTTTTTTATATGAATTTTTTGTTTTCTGTAGTGTAGCTGGTCCCCCTAAATGATTTTACATCCCTCCCCCTCCCAGATCCCTTACTAAATAACTGAGATCCCCCTGCAGCTACATCGGTCTTTTTTTTTCTTTTTTCATTTGTTTGCATATTTTCTGCACACGCAAACCCCGCCCCCCCCCGGCCGCAACCGCCACCCGGGCAGGAAACACCGACAATGTGAAATCGGTTTGCCTATGATCAACAGGATATAATCTACAAAAGCTGCTCCCACCCACCAACAGATTTGTTAACAATAGCCGATGAAGAGAGGGCCACAGAGTGGCCCTTACTGCATCGGTATGTAAAATAGGGGATTGCAGTGATGCTTCCAGCACTTCAGACAACAGAGGACGTACCAGGTACGTCAATTGTCATTAAGGGAAGTTTTTTCTATGACATACCTGGTACGTCCTCTGTCATTAAGGGGTTAATAAACTTTTAAGAATAGAGTTGTGTGTATGTGTGTATATATATATATATATATATATATGTGTGTGTGTGTGTATATATATATGTGTGTATATATATATATATATATCTATATCTGATTATAGATGTGTAACATACATAATCCCATTATAGGAACAAGGCAAATGCATACATCATATGATCATTTAGATAGATTAACTTAATATAAAACTATGCACTTTATTCTTCATATATGAGACAAATAGTAGTTTTTAAGATAAGATTTGTTAACAGTTAAATATTTACTAGCAACACATTTAGGTCCCTTATAAGATGAATGATAGATGGATATTAAGTGACAAACATATTCCCATAAGCATTTAGGTAGAATATACTTTTTGTTTCACTAAGCCATATGATCATTAGAAGCAATATAGCAGCTTATAAAAGAAATAGGGCAAGCTAACTTAATATATTCTATTGAATGCTAGTGGATAATAGAATATGCTCTAAGGTTTTAACTGGTAAACTGAGTATTTATATGTAACTTTTTTACCCTATCGATATTTAGAATATGCAAGATAAGTTACTAGTAAGCTAGAAATGGCAAAAATGAAGGACAACAAAGATGTAACATTATTAAGCTATCAATGGAAAAAAGTAGACTGAAAATAAAAGGCATTCAAAGAGTTAACATTTTTGTACAGATTGACGTCACAGGATCACACATGTTTTTAATGGGGCTGTAAGGACAGTGCAGCACGGTCTATGAGGAAGGCGCAAGCTGAAACGGGTAAGACCAGTGGGTCTCTTGACCCTGCTTGTATGAAATTTTGGTAAGGGTATTACCTTCATATTTAAAGGACACAAAGCAGTTACTTAGTATAATAGATAGTATAGAATGGAAACATAACTATATTTGGATGACTGTAGATGTAGTCAGCCTATACTCCAGCATACCCTTAGATAAGGGAATAATGAGGCTGTAAGGACAGTGCAGCACGGTCTATGAGGAAGGCGCAAGCTGAAACACGTAAGACCGGTTTCAGAAAGGCTCCAACAGGGGCCCAATACCAGAGACTATAGGTCTCCCCTGTACGTTTATCAAAGATTTATGAGTCTTTGGGAGATGGTGAAAAATAGGTACCTTCGGATTTTCCACATTCAAATATTTACATGTTTCCTCATTTATAATGCCCATTTCTTTTCCCTCATCCCGAATATGGGCTAAACTCCATTTATAAGTAAAAGTAGGGTCAAAGTCTAACCTTTGGTAAACATTATCTTCCAATTGCCTAAAAGCTTCTAAGAGGTAATCACTTTTATTGAGTACTACAATATTGCCACCTTTGTCACTGCGTCTAATGACAATATTATCGTTATCTGCTGGCTTTTTTTTATAGCTTCTTTTTGCTGTTCTGGTAGGGTAGAAAGTACTTTTAGATTTAAACTGAACATTCAATGCTTCTATTCCTGAGGTTTCAGCTTCCAGGCTTAGCAATGCAAGGTAATCATTTGTTTCTCCAAATGAGATATTCATAAGGTTTTCATTTTCTTGCATAACTTCTCCTCCTGACACTGGATCCTCAGGATTTGTTTTACAATATTTCTTGAGTGTCAGATTTCTTAAAAAATTGTTTAAATCTAGAATTGTATCGAACAGATTAAAATTGTTCGATGGCACAAATCCCAAACCATATTTAAGAACTTTTTGCTCTATCTCTCCCAGTTCTATATCAGATAGATTAAGTACAGTTATTTCTTGTATTTGTTTTTTTGTTGTATGTTCGTTCTTAGGGAGTACCTGTTCTTTCCTACATTTCCCCCCTCTTTTGTGGGGCCTCCTCCCCTTTGTTTTGTTCTGCCCCTCTCAAAAACCTGCTCTGCTCCCATTCTACCCCCCTCTCTTAGATTAACATCAGAGTAATTTCTAACTTGTAACTCATGTTGATATATAGCCTGTCCTTGAATAGGTATTTCATCTATACTTCTCATTATAGTACTAATTCCTGTATGTGCACCTTGCTCTTGCAGAACTATCCTATACATGTTGGTAGCAGCCTCAGCTGTAGCAGTAATATCACCTATTATAGGTGTACTGCTTTCATTCCTTCGTACCTCTTGTATTATGCTAGTATTTATATCCAGTCCAGCTTTTTTTTTTTTTTAAATATTTTATTTATTAGAAGGCATACAGAGAAAAGAAACCATAAGACAATTCAACAGAATTCAACCTGGTTTTACAGAGGCAAACTTTCGGTAATGTCCCATAGAGTCCTGAAATTCCAGATATGATGACAAGAAAACAAGTATCCTCTGTATACAAAAGATGAACATAAAAGTGCATAAAGTAGCGGTTAACAACTTCACAGCTTCTATTTCAACAATTATCACTGTATTCCTACATTTTCCAATTTAATCACCTAACAACTTCCACTCTTACATCGCCTTCCTGAGCGATCCATATTAGAGTCTATCCTAAACTTTAGTTCCAGCCGTCCATCTCTGAAGGTCAACTCCCCCGGGCACCAGTCGAGCTCTCCTACACAAGCCCGAGCTGAGGCCTCGCTACTACTATCTTCTATCAAAATTAAGATTCCACTCTCCCCTTAGTTGCGCTTCTAGGAAGAAAATTGTGTTTCTGAGAGGAAATAGAGTTTGAGTTTGTTGTGAGGTGGTTAATGTTTTAATATATTTCCCCAATTTTTTCATAAATTGTGTTGACCTGCCTTGCAAATCTCCCAGGGCATCTGCTTGTTCATATAGCAACTGTTGGTAGATTCCTCCCTTAAGATGGGTAAGAGTGGGGGGTTCCCCTTTCAACCAAAATTTTAGAATGAGTTTTCTGGCTTGTAAGACTATTATGTGTACAAGTACCTTAGTGTCTCGAGGCTGTCCCCGAAAATCTAAGAAGACCACATCTTGAGGCGAGAGGGATAAGGGGGAATTAAATATACTACCTGCCCAGAAGGCGAGCATTCCCCAGAATCTATACAATTTTGGACAGTACCAGATCATATGCATTAGGTTCGCCCTAGGCGCTGCGCATCTCGGGCAACTACTTTCTGAGCTTGGGTCCCAAACTTTATATAACCTGAGTGTGATGTACGCATGGTTGATGAGTTTGGTGTGTGCCTCCCTAATATCTGAAGCCAAAGATGCTTTCCTGACCCTCTGTATACTGTCCTGTACTAGTGAGACTGGGATTTCTGTATTTAGGGTGGCCGACCATTTTTCACTAAGTGTCTTTAACTGGCTGGTATTGTCTCCCTGACCCAACATTTTATAGACCAGAGATATGGAAGTACATCCTTGTTGGAACTTGGAGGTCAATGAGTAGACGGGACTATCCTTCCTCGGCATGTCACCCAACAAGATCAATGACGTTATGTAGTGTTTTATTTGCAGATAAGCAAAGTGATGCGACCTCGGTAAGTTGAAGGCCGTTTGTAGATTTGCGAATGTACATATTGTTTTCCCATCTGGCTCTAGGAGCTTCGAGACAGAGTCAATGCCTCTATCTCTCCACTCCCTGAAATGTCTGGAGGTAAGACCTGGGACAAAGTTGGGATTTCCCTGTATTGGTAAAAATTTCGTGAATTCATGGTTGATTTTAAGCTTTTGAGCTTAAAATTTTTTGAGCATGAGGGGGTATTTGGTCAGTAATTTATCTGCTTGCTTCGCCTTTAAATGGGGGAGAGTCTGAAGAGACCAGGGGGCTATAGCTTGTTTTTCTAACCCAGGAATTGTGAAATTTTGCTTATCTGTGAGCCAATCCAGAACATACTTGGCCTGGGCAGCCCAAGCATACAGTTCGAGGTTTGGGACTGCCAGCCCTCCCGCCTCCACCAGTCCATACATTTTTTGTCTCTTAATTCTATGTTTCTTAGTGGCCCATATAAAACGAAAAATCAAAGAGTTCCAGAATTTTAGGTCTCCTTTATTAAGGACATAGGGTATCATTTGTAGAAAGTATAATATTTTTGGGAAGAGTATCATTTTTACAAGTCCTATTCTGCCCGAAACCGAGAGGGGAATTTTGGCCCAATGGGCCACCATGTCCTGGGCCTCTTTTTTCAGAGGGGAGTAATTAGCTCCATACCACAGATGTGGATCCACTGAGAGTTTAATGCCCAGGTACTTAAAGGTTTTATGTACTACTTTAAAGTGGAAATTTGTAACCTCTTCGGTTCTGTGTGGAGTTAGCCAGACCAGTTCCGTTTTATCAGTGTTGACCTTATAGCCTGATATTTTCCCAAAATCAACAAGAATAGACATTATTTTGTTGACATTCACTACCGGATTTGATATATATAACAACATATCATCGGCAAAAAGGGATAAGTGTCTAGTTTCCCGTCCTATTTTCAATCCCTCCGTTCACTTCCTGATCTTAATGGCCAGGGGCTCGAGCGCTATATCGAATAAGAGGGGCGACAGAGGACAGCCCTGCCTCATACCTCTCTCCAAAGTAAAAGGTCGTGTGGGCACTCTATTTACTATTATGGACGCTGTCGGAGAGGCATAGATAGCTCTCAAGGCTCTTACGAAATTGCCTGTTATACCTAATTTGGTGAGGGTGAAAAAGAGATGGTCCCAAAGAACCATATTGAAAGCTTTTTCTGTGTCTACAAGTAGAACACAGGCTTCCAATGTATTTTTCCCTTTATCTAAGTTATTATCGTTCCAATAGTGTGTCAACACATATTGTAGAGTGCGAAGGTTGGTAACTGCGGATCTTCCCTTTACGAAACATGTTTGGTCAGGATGGATAATATCAGGAAGGATAACCTCCAACCTGTCTGCCATAATTTTGGTAAAAAGTTTATAGTCCACATTCATCAATGAAATGGGACGATAGGATGCCGTATCAAGGGGATCCCTATCGGGTGTATCCCGTGTAGATTTGATTTCTTTGTATTTGATTCTATTTGGCTCTGAGGGGTTCCTAAGGTATTTATTCCTTGCGTTAAGGAGTTGTTTAAGGAGTAGTTCCTCATTAAGTTTCCTCTGTCTCTTGATTCCTGACACATAAGACATTGTAGCTCCTCTAAGTACTGCCTTACATGTTTCCCAGAAAAGGAATGGGTTCCCCCTATGTTGCTGATTTGTGGTTTTAAATGTCAGCCACTCCCCAACTATGGGATTTTTAAAATTGGTATCCCGGTATAGATATTTTGGGAATGACCATGTTCCTGGGGGGCTGTTCACCTGTCCTACCCTTAGCTTTAAAAGAATTGGGGCATAGTCTGATAGCAACGGGGCCTCTATTTTAGTATCCTCAATTCTAGAATGTAAATCGGCCGACACCAGAAACAGGTCTATTCGAGAAAGTGTGTCTTTAGCAAGCGTAGTGCATGTAAAATCTCTGACTTCTGGGTTTCTCTGTCTCCAGATGTCTACCAATGAAAGGCCCGCAGCAAATCTGGACAATATTAGGGAGTCCATTTTCGAGTTTTTGTATGGGCTTCTATGTCCTTGAGATGGGGTAGGGTTACGATATCTGTCTGCTAGGACCTTTGGCGCTATATTAAAGTCTCCCCCTATAATAAGAGGAGCCCCCTCTAGATGGAGAAGCCTAACTCTCAAAGAGCTCCAAAACTCAGATTTATATTAATGGGGGCCATACACCCCTCCCAGGATCAGTTGGGTTCCTTCCACTTTGACTTTAAGTAAGACATATCTTCCCTCTGGGTCTAACACTGTGTGGATAATTTGGTAATTAAGGTTTTTCCTAAACAGAAAAGCTACCCCCCTTGCCCTACTCGCCTCATATTGAGTAAATATCACCTCCCCCACCCATCCCTGTTTTAGTTTGAGATGTTCAGCAGGTTTGAGGTGGTGGGTTTCTTCTAGGATAGCAATATCTACCCTTTTAGATTTAAGGTATTTCAGGAGGGATTTGCGCTTAATGGGAGATGTTATGCCTCCCACATTCCAGGAAATAACCCGTAGACTCATGATGAGGCTGTACCCCGGTGTTAACTTTGTTCTTTGAGGTGTTTTGGGGGTGTGGGATGTAGCCCTTGGAATATGTATCAGCAGGAATGTCAGAATGGAAATTTACATTAACCTGGGAAGTGAGATGTCCGTACTCACCACTCAGTGCCCTGGGGAGGACCAACAGAACCGCTTCACTCTCTGCCCTGAGCTTATTGAAGATACAAAAATTCAACACAGTAAGCGAGGCAGCCAATAACATTTGCATTAACATTAACCTTACCATTGGAGATATGTAAACTATGTTATAGTTCTTTAAACAAATATACAACTTACGTGACAGTTAATGGTGGAGCAGATAACTGTAAATGTCATTCAAGCTCAAAACAAACATTAAAAGCTCTATAATATAGGTTTACAAACTGCTTAAATAAGAAACAAACAAACCAAACCCCCCCCCCATTGTCAAAAAGGATATGTCTTGTACCACAGCTTTAGGCAGTACAGAAGTAGTTAAGTAGTGTTCTCAGTCTGGATACAAATTAGAGCTAAACAAGATAATCCAGTCCCAGAAAAAATCCTATAGACAACCCTAACTTCTGTGCAGCCTATTTTCTAAGGATCTTCGTTATTCCGCATGGGGCTTCCTCTCCTTTGGGGAGCCTGTCGTTGTTCTTCTGATTGAAGGAAGATCTGTAATTGCTTCGGGGAGTCAAATAGTTTCTGCCCATTCCTAGTCTGTAGTTTCAGGCGGGCTGGATATAGCAGTGAGACCATTTCTCCCCTCTCCAGAAGATCTTTACAATAAGGGGAAAGTTCCCGTCTCTTCTTTGCGACATCCGCCGAGTAATCTTGAAACAAAAATAGATTCTTCCCTTCATATGTAAGGCCCTGATTTTGCCTATAGGCCTTTAGTAGGGTAGTTTTGTCTTTGAAGGAGAGGTACTTTATCATAATTTGACGTGGAGAGGTTCTTGGGGGTTCCTCCCTGCGCTGTTGAGGCCCCACTCTGTGTGCCCTCTCAACTACACAGGGGATTTGGGACTGTGGGATGTGCAACAGTTCTGGAAGAATCCTTTCAGCAAAGTCCACTAGGTCAGAACTAGGGATCGATTCTGGAACACCTACCACTCTGATATTGTTCCTCCGCGACCTATTTTCTAGGTTGTCCAGTTTTTCTTGAAGTGCCTTATTTCTTCTGTTATGTGTGATCAGTCCACGGGTCATCATTACTTCTGGGATATAACTCCTCCCCAACAGGAAATGCAAGAGGATTCACCCAGCAGAGCTGCATATAGCTCCTCCCCTCTACGTCAGTCCCAGTCATTCTCTTGCACCCAACGACTAGATAGGATGTCTGAGAGGACTATGGTGATTATACTTAGTTTTTATGACTTCAATCAAAAGTTTGTTATTTTACAATAGCACCGGAGCGTGTTATTACTTCTCTGGCAGAGTTTGAGGAAGAATCTACCAGAGTTTTTTACTATGATTTTAACCGGAGTAGTTAAGATCATATTGCTGTTCTCGGCCATCTGAGGGAGGTAAAAGCTTCAGATCAGGGGACAGCGGGCAGATGAATCTGCATTGAGGTATGTTGCAGTTTTTATTTTCTGAATGGAATTGATGAGAAAATCCTGCCATACCGTTATAATGACATGTATGTATACACTTCAGTATTCTGGGGATGGTATTTCACCGGAACTACTCTGTTAAAAGTCACTAATCCTTTTAATAAGTATTTATCATGTTAAACGTTTTTGCTGGAATGTAGAATCGTTTACATTTCTGTGGTACTGAGTGAATAAATATTTGGGCATTATTTTCCACTTGGCAGTTGTTTGGTTTTAATTGTGACAGTTTCGTTTCTCTTCACTGCTGTGTGTGAGGGGGAGGGGCCGTTTTTGGCGCTCTTTGCTACGCATCAAAAAATTCAAGTCAGTTACTCTTATATTTCCTGCATGATCCGGTTCATCTCTGACAGATCTCAGGGGTCTTCAAACTTCTTTGGAGGGAGGTAGATTCTCTCAGCAGAGCTGTGAGAATTTTATATTGACTGTGAATAAAAACGTTGCTCTGTAATCTTTATGTCAAATTTAATTATTGTTATTTTACTAATGGGAACAAACCTTTGCTAAAAGTTGTGTTGTTTTAAAGTTTGATGCTATAACTGTTTTTCAGTTCATTATTTCAACTGTCATTTAATCGTTTAGTACCTCTTTGAGGCACAGTACGTTTTTGCTAAAAAACATTATAACCAAGTTGCAAGTTTATTGCTAGTGTGTTAAACATGTCTGACTCAGAGGAAGATATCTGTGTCATTTGTTCCAATGCCAAGGTGGAGCCCAATAGAAATTTATGTACTAACTGTATTGATGCTACTTTAAATAAAAGTCAATCTGTACAATGTGAACAAATTTCACCAAACAGCGAGGGGAGAGTTATGCCGACTAACTCGCCTCACGCGGCAGTACCTGCATCTCCCGCCCGGGAGGTGCGTGATATTATGGCGCCTAGTACATCTGGGCGGCCATTACAGATAACATTACAAGATATGGCTACTGTTATGACTGAAGTTTTGTCTAAATTACCAGAACTAAGAGGCAAGCGTGATCACTCTGGGGTGAGAACAGAGTGCGCTGACAATACTAGGGCCATGTCTGATACTGCGTCACAGCTTGCAGAGCATGAGGACGGAGAGCTTCATTCTGTGGGTGACGGTTCTGATCCAAACAGATTGGATTCAGATATTTCAAATTTTAAATTTAAATTGGAGAACCTCCGTGTATTACTAGGGGAGGTCTTAGCAGCTCTCAATGATTGTAACACCGTTGCAATACCAGAGAAACTGTGTAGGTTGGATAAATACTTTGCGGTACCGGCGAGTACTGACGTTTTTCCTATACCTAAGAGACTAACTGAAATTGTTACTAAGGAGTGGGATAGACCCGGTGTGCCGTTCTCACCCCCTCCAATATTTAGAAAGATGTTTCCAATAGACGCCACCACTCGGGACTTATGGCAAACGGTCCCTAAGGTGGAGGGAGCAGTTTCTACTTTAGCTAAGCGTACCACTATCCCGGTGGAGGATAGCTGTGCCTTTTCAGATCCAATGGATAAAAAATTAGAGGGTTACCTTAAGAAAATGTTTGTTCAACAAGGTTTTATATTGCAACCCCTTGCATGTATCGCGCCGATTACGGCTGCGGCAGCATTTTGGATTGAGTCTCTGGAAGAGAACCTTAGTTCATCTACGCTAGACGACATTACGGACAGGCTTAGAGTCCTTAAACTAGCTAATTCATTCATTTCGGAGGCCGTAGTACATTTAACCAAACTTACGGCTAAGAACTCAGGATTCGCCATACAGGCACGTAGGGCGCTGTGGCTAAAATCCTGGTCAGCTGATGTTACTTCTAAGTCCAAATTACTTAATATACCTTTCAAGGGGCAGTCTTTATTTGGGCCCGGTTTGAAAGAAATTATCGCTGACATTACAGGAGGTAAGGGCCACGCCCTACCTCAAGACAAAGCCAAAGCTAAGGCTAGACAGTCTAATTTTCGTCCCTTTCGGAATTTCAAAACAGGAGCAGCATCAACCTCCACTGCACCAAAACAGGAGGGAGCTGTGGCTCGTTACAGGCAAGGCTGGAAGCCTAACCAGTCCTGGAACAAGAGCAAGCAGGCCAGGAAACCTGCTGCTGCCCCAAAGACAGCATGAACCGAGAGCCCCCGATCCGGGACCGGATCTAGTGGGGGGCAGACTTTCTCTCTTCGCCCAGGCCTGGGCAAGAGATGTTCAGGATCCCTGGGCGCTAGAGATCATATCTCAGGGATACCTTCTAGACTTCAAATTATCTCCCCCAAGAGGGAGATTTCATCTGTCAAGGTTGTCAACAAACCAGATAAAGAAAGAAGCGTTTCTACGCTGTGTACAAGATCTGTTATTAATGGGAGTGATCCATCCGGTTCCGCGGCCGGAACAAGGACAAGGGTTCTACTCAAACCTGTTTGTGGTTCCCAAAAAAGAGGGAACTTTCAGGCCAATCTTAGATTTAAAGATTCTAAACAAATTCCTAAGAGTTCCATCGTTCAAAATGGAAACTATTCGGACAATCTTACCCATGATCCAAAAGGGTCAGTACATGACCACAGTGGATTTAAAAGATGCTTACCTTCACATACCGATTCACAAAGATCATCACCGGTATCTAAGGTTTGCCTTCTTAGACAGGCACTACCAGTTTGTAGCTCTTCCATTCGGATTGGCTACGGCTCCAAGAATCTTCACAAAGGTTCTGGGTGCCCTTCTGGCGGTACTAAGACCGCGAGGGATTTCGGTAGCTCCGTACCTAGACGACATTCTAATACAAGCTTCAAGCTTTCAAACTGCCAAGTCTCATACAGAGTTAGTTCTGGCATTTCTAAGGTCGCATGGTTGGAAAGTGAACGAAAAGAAGAGTTCTCTTTTTCCTCTCACAAGAGTTCCATTCTTGGGGACTCTTATAGATTCTGTAGAAATGAAGATTTACCTGACAGAAGACAGGTTAACAAAGCTCCAAAATGCATGCCGTGTCCTTCATTCCATTCAACACCCGTCAGTAGCTCAATGCATGGAGGTGATCGGCTTAATGGTAGCGGCAATGGACATAGTACCTTTTGCACGCCTACACCTCAGACCGCTGCAATTGTGCATGCTAAGTCAGTGGAATGGGGATTACTCAGATTTGTCCCCTACTCTGAATCTGAATCAAGAGACCAGAAATTCTCTTCTATGGTGGCTTTATCGGCCACACCTGTCCAGGGGGATGCCATTCAGCAGACCAGACTGGACAATTGTAACAACAGACGCCAGCCTACTAGGTTGGGGCGCTGTCTGGAATTCTCTGAAGGCTCAGGGACTATGGAATCAGGAGGAGAGTCTCCTTCCAATAAACATTCTGGAATTGAGAGCAGTTCTCAATGCCCTTCTGGCTTGGCCCCAATTAACAACTCGGGGGTTCATCAGGTTTCAGTCGGACAACATCACGACTGTAGCTTACATCAACCATCAGGGAGGGACAAGAAGCTCCCTAGCAATGATGGAAGTATCAAAGATAATTCGCTGGGCAGAGTCTCACTCTTGCCACCTTTCAGCAATCCACATCCCGGGAGTGGAGAACTGGGAGGCGGATTTCTTGAGTCGCCAGACTTTTCATCCGGGGGAGTGGGAACTTCATCCGGAGGTCTTTGCCCAAATACTTCGACGTTGGGGCAAACCAGAGATAGATCTCATGGCGTCTCGCCAGAACGCCAAACTTCCTCACTACGGGTCCAGATCCAGGGATCCGGGAGCGGTTCTGATAGATGCTTTGACAGCACCTTGGAACTTCGGGATGGCTTATGTGTTTCCACCCTTCCCGCTGCTTCCTCGATTGATTGCCAAAATCAAACAGGAGAGAGCATCAGTGATTCTAATAGCGCCTGCATGGCCACGCAGGACTTGGTTTGCAGATCTAGTGGACATGTCATCCTGTCCGCCTTGGTCTCTACCTCTAAGACAGGACCTTCTGATACAGGGTCCATTCAAACATCAAAATCTAACTTCTCTGAAGCTGACTGCTTGGAAATTGAACGCTTGATTTTATCAAAACGTGGTTTTTCTGAGTCGGTTATTGATACCCTGATACAGGCTAGGAAGCCTGTTACCAGAAGGATTTACCATAAAATATGGCGTAAATACCTATACTGGTGCGAATCCAAAGGTTACTCCTGGAGTAAGGTTAGGATCGCTAGGATATTGTCCTTTCTACAAGAAGGTTTAGAAAAGGGTTTATCAGCTAGTTCATTAAAGGGACAGATTTCAGCTCTGTCCATCTTGTTACACAGGCGTCTGTCAGAAAATCCAGACGTCCAGTCCTTTTGTCAGGCTTTAGCTAGGATCAAGCCTGTGTTTAAAGCTGTTGCTCCGCCATGGAGTTTAAACTTAGTTCTTAACGTTTTACAGGGTGTTCCGTTTGAACCCCTTCATTCCATTGATATAAAGTTGTTATCTTGGAAAGTTCTGTTTTTAATGGCTATTTCCTCGGCTCGAAGAGTCTCTGAGTTATCAGCCTTACATTGTGATTCTCCTTATCTGATTTTTCACTCAGACAAGGTAGTTCTGCGTACTAAACCTGGGTTCTTACCTAAGGTAGTCACTAACAGGAATATCAATCAAGAGATTGTTGTTCCATCCTTGTGTCCAAATCCTTCTTCAAAGAAGGAACGTCTTCTACACAATTTGGATGTAGTTCGTGCCCTCAAGTTCTACTTGCAGGCAACTAAAGATTTTCGCCAAACTTCTTCCCTGTTTGTCGTTTATTCTGGACAGAGGAGAGGTCAAAAAGCTTCTGCTACCTCTCTCTCTTTTTGGCTTCGTAGTATAATACGTTTAGCCTATGAGACTGCTGGACAGCAGCCTCCTGAAAGAATTACAGCTCACTCCACTAGAGCTGTGGCTTCCACTTGGGCCTTTAAGAATGAGGCCTCGGTTGAACAGATTTGCAAGGCTGCAACTTGGTCTTCGCTTCATACTTTTTCCAAATTTTACAAATTTGACACTTTTGCTTCTTCGGAGGCTATTTTTGGGAGAAAGGTTCTTCAGGCAGTGGTTCCTTCTGTGTAATGAGCCTGCCTATCCCTCCCGTCATCCGTGTACTTTTGCTTTGGTATTGGTATCCCAGAAGTAATGATGACCCGTGGACTGATCACACATAACAGAAGAAAACATAATTTATGCTTACCTGATAAATTCCTTTCTTCTGTTGTGTGATCAGTCCACGGCCCGCCCTGTTTTAAGGCAGGTAAATATCTTTTAAATTATACTCCAGTCACCACTTCACCCTTGGTTACTCCTTTCTCGTTGATTCTTGGTCGAATGACTGGGACTGACGTAGAGGGGAGGAGCTATATGCAGCTCTGCTGGGTGAATCCTCTTGCATTTCCTGTTGGGGAGGAGTTATATCCCAGAAGTAATGATGACCCGTGGACTGATCACACAACAGAAGAAAGGAATTTATCAGGTAAGCATAAATTATGTTTTTGTTTCTGTAGAGACGATATACTAGCAGAAGATTCTCTCTGCTGTGTTTCAGTGTCAGCCACTCTTTGCTCAACCCTGTTTAGCCTTGCCGAGAAAATCTTGAATTCAGAAGTGAGCGAGTCCAGACCCGTTTGCAATTGTTCTATTTTTGGTAAAAATAAAGCAGAAAGTTGCGAAACTATAGGGAGTGTGTCTTGCAGTGGGATGTCAGAGGGTTCTGCTGAGTCAGGATGTGGTCCCGCCACCTCTACTTGTTGTTTAAGTTTTCTCTCTTGCCGTCTCTGTTTAGACATGGTGTCCGTTTGTTTTTGGTAAGGCCGATAATATCTCCTCATGCAAATAAGGCCACAGTCTTTTAGATAATATATGGGACTGGTATAGTAATATAGAAAAAGGTGAGGCTGAGAAGATATTGTGGGGGTATTCTTTTGGGGGGGGGGTTAACTCATCTCCTACTCCTCCATCACTGTGTTGTCCCTAAAGTATGAGAAAAGAATGTGGGAGTTAAAATGTTGCCGCCAGCCGTGGAATCTATACAGGTTTTTGGTGCCGCAATCCGTTAACTAGGTTGCAGTGCGAGCCCAAAGAATCTAGCTGCTTTTTTATGTGTTTATTGGGTGATGCTAGATGACTTTGTAAATGTTAGGGGATCAGTCTTTAAAGTCACACTTATAGAGCAATGTGTGGCTACTAAGGTTCTCTCACCACGTGTGTTCCGCTCCCCTGCACCAGCAGACCTTATCTTCTCACAGCAAGCCTGGACACTTTAGCTGCAGCGCCATGTGTGTAGCCTCCCGGAGTGAAGCCCTTCGTTTTCCAGGCTCTCCACCGGGATCTCTGCTCTCCTCTAGCCTCCGTTACTCAGGTAGCCAAGCTATTCCTGATATTGTGGACGCTGTCCGGGTTTAGTGGCAGCTTTACGCCTGCGGCTCCTATTTTGAGCCGCTCCGCTTCACGCTCCCTATGCGACTGTACAGCGGGGGGTCCGATGGAAATACCCCAGCTCTGATGTCCGGGAGGGGAGTAAGGAATGTCCCTCCAAGGTCTATTCAGCTCGGATCTGGCAGAAAAGGGAGATAATATAGCCCTTTATCTGATAGCAGGAGCGGAGCTCTAAGGTTTTGCTTCCACTCCTGAGGTCCGCCCACCGGAAGTCCCCCCCAGTCCAGCTTTTTTTATCATCCCCTGATTCACAGTCTTTATCCGAGAATGTCACTCTCCTTCTGTTACGTATACTTCTAGATCTTGACCTTGAAATTTGTTGTTTTGTCTTCATATGTAGACTGTATTAGTGCTATAGTTTAGGTTGTCACTTTAAAATTTTCCTTTTACAACATCCGTCTCCTTCTTGATTGTAGTTATCGTTTTTTTCTTGAAATTTATGTGAAATTTATAAGAAAGACTTATTTTTTTGTGAATTTAATTTTTTTCAGCGGAAATAGCTGTTTTTGTTTTATCCCTCCCTCTTTAGTGACTCTTCTGTGGACTTCCACATCTTGGGTATTTCTATCTCATACGTCACTAGCTCATGGACTCTTGCTAATTATATGAAAGACAACATAATTTATGTAAGAACTTACCTGATAAATTAATTTCTTTCATGTAATTGACAAGAGTCCATGAGCTAGTGACGTACGGGATATACATTCCTACCAGGAGGGGCAAACTTTCCCAAACCTCAAAATGCCTACAAATACACCCCCCACCACACCCACAATTCAGTTTTACAAACTTTGCCTCCTATGGAGGTGGTGAAGTAAGTTTGTGCTAGATTTCTACGTTGATATGCGCTTCTCAGCATGCTGAAGCCCGGTTCCTCTCAGAGTACAGTGAATGACAGAGGGATGTGAAGGGAGTATTACCTATTGAATGCAATGGTCATCCTAATGGGGATCTATTTCATAGGTTCTCTGTTATCGGTTGTAGAGATTCATCTCCTACCTCCCTTTTCAGATCAACGATATACTCTTATATACCATTACCTCTACTGATTCTCGTTTCAGTACTGGTTTGGCTATCTACTTTATGTAGATGAGTGTCTTTTGGTAAGTATGTTTTCTTTTATTTATGACACTCTCTCAGCTATGGTTTGGCACTTTATATGTAAAGTTCTAAATATATGTGTTATACTTATATTTGCCATGATTCAGGATAATCAGTATATTTCCTTCTTACAGACTGTCAGTTTCATTTTTGGGAAATGCATATGAAAAAATTATTTCTTACCTGAAAATTTTTCAAATTGACTTTCTTTCTAAATTGCGGGCTGTTAGGCTCGCGGGAGCGCAAAATGCTATAATTTATTGCGTCATTTTTGGCGCGAGAATTACGTTTGTTGATGTTATGACGTCATTTCCGGCGTCATAGTTGGCGCCAAGAGTTTTCTCGTAGTTGCGTCATCTATGACGCTCGTGTTTGTTGCAGATGTTTTTTGCGCCAAAAAATATTTGACATTATTTAAGTCAATATTTCTTTTGCTTCTGGTTTCCAGAGGCTTATTCTGTTTGCATTTTTTCCCATTCCTGAAATTGTCATATAAGGAAATTGATAATTTTGCTTTATATGTTGTTTTTTCTATTACATATTTCAAGATGTCTCAATCTGACCCTGTCTCAGAATCTACTTCTGGAATGCTGCTGCCTGATGTCGGTTCTACCAAAGCTAAGTGCATTTGTTGTAAACTTGTGGTAACTGTTCCTCTGGCTGTAGTTTGTGTTAGTTGTCATGATAAACTTTCAAAAGCAGACAATATTTCCAGACAATATTTCCATTAGTAGTAATCCATTACCTGTTGTTGTTCCTTCAATATCTAATGTTCAGGATATTCCTGTTAATGTGAGAGAATTTGTTTCTAATTCTATTCAGAAGGCCCTGTCTGTTATACCACCTTCTAATAAAAGGTCTTTTAAAACTTCTCATAAATTCGATGAATTTTTAAATGACCGACAGCATTCTGATTTATCTATCTTTGATGAGGATCTATCTGGTTCAGAAGATTCTGCCTCAGATATTGACACTGACAAAACTTCATATTTATTTAAAATGGAGTATATTCGTTCTTTATTAAAAGAGGTGTTGATTGCATTAGATATGGAGGAGACTAGTCCTCTTGATATTAAAACCAGTGAACGTTTAAATTCGGTTTTTAAACCTCATGTAGTTATTCCAGAGGTTTTTCCAGTTCCTGATGCTATTTCAGATGTAATTTCTAGGGTCCAGGTCCAGGGATCCTCAGGCGGAAGTAGTGGATGCGTTGTCACTTCCTAGGAATTATCATCCTGCTTATGTCTTTCCGCCTCTATTTCTTCTTCCAAGAGTGATTTCCAAAATCATAATGGAGCGTTCATTTGTACTGCTGGTGGCTCCAGCATGGCCACACAGGGTTTGGTAAGCGGATCTTGTTCGGATGTCCAGTTGCCAACCTTGGCCACTTCCATTAAGGCCAGACCTTCTATGTCAAGGTCCATCTTTCCATCAGGATCTCAAATCATTAAATTTGAACGTATGGAGATTGATCGCCTAGTGCTTAGTCATAGTGGTTTCTCTGACTCAGTGATTAATACTATGTTGCAGGCTCGCAAATCTGTGTCTAGAAAGATTTATTACCGCGTTTGGAAGACTTACATTTCATGGTGTTCTTCTCATAAATTCTCTTGGCATTCTTTTAGAATTCCTAGAATTTTTACAGTTTCTTCAGGATGGTTTGGATAAGGGTTTGTCTGCAAGTTCCTTAAAAGGAAAAATCTCTGCTCTTTCTGTTCTGTTTCACATAAAAATTGCTAATCTTCCTGATATTCATTGTTTTGTACAGGCTTTGGTTCGTATCAAGCCTGTCATTAAGCCAATTTCTTCTCCTTGGAGTCTTAATCTGGTTTTAAGGGCTTTACAGGCTCCTCCCTTTGAGCCTATGCATTCTCTGGACATTAAATTACTTTCTTGGAACATATTGTTCCTTTTGGCCATCTCTTCTGCTAGAAGAGTTTCTGAATTATCTGCTCTTTCTTGTGAGTCTCCTTTTCTGATTTTTCATCAGGATAAGGCGGTTTTGCGGACTTCATTTAAATTTTTATCTAAAGTTGTGAATTCCAACAACATTAGTAGAGAAATTGTTGTCCCTTTGTTGTGTCCTAATCCTAAGAATTATTTATTTGGAAAGATCTTTAAATTCTTTGGATGTGGTAAGAGCTTTGAAATATTATGTTGAAGCTACTAAAGATTTCAGAAAGACTTCTAGTCTATTTGTTATCTTTTCTGGTTCTAGGAAAGGTCAGAAGGCTTCTGCCATTTCTTTGGCATCTTGGTTAAAGCTTTTGATTCATCATGCTTATTTGGAGTCGGGTAAATCCCCGCCTCAGAGGATTACGGCTCATTCTACTAGGTCAGTTTCTACTTCCTGGGCTTTTAAGAATGAAGCTTCTGTTGATCAGATTTGCAAAGCAGCAACTTGGTCTTCTTTGCATACTTTTACTAAATTCTACCATTTTGATGTTTTCTTATCCTCAGAAGCAGTTTTTGGTAGAAAAGTACTTCAGGCAGCTGTTTCAGTTTGATATTTCTGCTTATAATTTCAGTTTTTTTCATTATAAAGATTAAAACTTTTTATTAGGGTTGTGGATTCTTTTTTCAGCGGAATTGGCTGTCTTTATTTTTATCCCTCCCTCTCTAGTGACTCTTGCGTGGAGTTCCACATCTTGGGTATTTGCTATCCCATACGTCACTAGCTCATGGACTCTTGCCAATTACATGAAAGAAAACATAATTTATGTAAGAATTTACCTGATAAATTAATTTCTTTCATATTGGCAAGAGTCCATGAGGCCCACCCCTTTTTGTGGTGGTTATGATTTTTTTGTATAAAGCACAATTATTCCAATTCCTTGTTGATGCTTTTGCTCCTTTATCACCCCACTTCTTGGCTATTCGTTAAACTGAATTGTGGGTGTGGTGGGGGGTGTATTTATAGGCATTTTGAGGTTTGGGAAACTTTGCCCCTCCTGGTAGGAATGTATATCCCATACGTCACTAGCTCATGAACTCTTGCCAATATGAAAGAAATGAATTTATCAGGTAAATTCTTACATAAATTATGTTTTCTTTCATATTGGCAAGAGTCCAGGTGGCCCACCCTTTTTTTGGTGGTTATGATTTTTGTATAAAAGCACAATTGTATCTCCAGTTCCTCTTTTTGTATGCTTTTTTTATGCCAATATGAAAGAAATGAATTTATCAGGTAAGTTCTTACATAAAGTATGTTTTTTCGGATAGTGTAATTTATAGCCTTTGGCTGGGGTGTCTTTGCCTCCTCCTGGTGGCCAGGTGTTGATATTCCCAACAGTAGTGAATGAAGTTGTGGACTTTCCCTGCCAGGAAAGAAAGGAATGTATCTGGTAAGCATAAAGTTAGTTTTCTCTACTCCATTTGGCACCAATTATATAGGCCCCTGTAGTTGATCCAAATCATCAAAAAGCTGTTTAAGAGTTGTCCTTTTTCCTGTCCAAACAAGAACATGTCATCTATGAAGCTCCAATAAAAGTTACCATATCTCTTAAGGAGGGGATGAGATAATATGAATTTGTTCATAAATGTGCATATATGTGTTGACATAGCTAGGGGCCACTTTAGACCCCATAGCTGTGCCAAGCATCTGCAAAAAGATCTTTCTTTCAAACTGAAAGACATTTTTATGTAGTATAAAATGCAATAATAGTAGGACATATTTTTTGTAAGGACCGTTGTAAACAGACTCATTTAATAACAAGGTCCTAATTGCATCTATATCCTCCTTATGTGGCATGCAAGTGTATACATTTTTGGAAAAATATCTGCTTTTTTCCAATTGTTTTATGAAATCCTAGGAGTCTTTAACATAAGATGGAGTTTTTGTACAATATACTGTATTAAACCATCTATAAACTAGACTACTGGTTGATTTAAAGACTCTAACAATAATATTATGGGCATACCAGGTGGGGGGATCCATGGATTTATGTACCTTAGGAAGTATATAAAAGACTTGAATTCTAGGACATTCTTTTGTCATACAATCCTTTTCAGTATTAGATATCCAGCCATTACTGTAGCCCATGTTTAAGATTTCAGCTAACTCCTTATTATATACCCAAATGGGATTCCTCTCTAACTCTTTATAATACCTTATAATAATATCTTATCTGAATATTTTTATATTGATCATAGTCCAAAATTACCATACTGCCGCCTTTATAGACCAGCTGCAGGATAATGTCATTATTATTGTTTAACCCCTGCTATGTCTGCCAATCTAGTTCACTAAAGTTCTTTGGTCCTTTACTGTGTTTTTAATTATGTCGTTTAAAGCTTTTTCCACAAGTTTTAAGAACGTGTTAATTGCAGAACTCTTCACTTGGGGGGGGGGGGGGTCAAATTTACTTTTAGGCCTGTATTCTGCCATATCTTCCATATTCATTTAGTCCCAAAAATAATCTTTTAGCCTCAGCTTTCTTTCAAATTTGTATATATCAATGCTCGTGCGAACCAAATTACCCCTGGTCCGGGGCACAAAGTTTAATACTTTACTCAATATTAGTCTCTCCTCTTTAGTTAATAAAATTTTACTAAAAAAGGACCACTACTTGAGCGACCTTCTGAGTCGCTTCCAGACGATCGTGACTCAAGGGTAGTGCCTTCAGGACGCGGTGTCCTCTGTTGCTTTCTACGTCTCCGCCTTCTGGCCAATAGTATCCTGTATTGCCTGGGGTAAACCAAGTTCAGCTTATAATCCTTTGCAACTCTTCGTTTCTTGCTTCTTTTATACAATGCAAGTTCCTCCTTTATATTTCTGAACTTGCTTCTCAAGTTTGGTGTAACAATTTTAAATTTGACCTGTTAGCAAGGTGGATTTGTGAGACTCCTCACTTTCTGCTTTCAGTGCCTCTAGTGCTCTTCTTGACTCTTTTTGAAAACCAATAACATCAGGTCAAGAGAGCACTTATTTAATATGTGGCACCAACTTCTACAAAAATCAAGCTTGTTTCTCCCCACTGTTGGTATATTCATGATCCTTAAACCCCTGTGAATACTTGATTCAGAATAATAATCAGAGAGAGAGAGACTTCATGTAGGTATGCCTACATTTTTTTTCTTTTATATTTAAAGATTCCAATTAAAATAAAATTATTTTCGCTGGTTCGCTGTCAAAAGAATGTGACAGCTTTATATTCACCTTGTAATTGTTGGCTGTAGTGAGACCATTCCGTTACAGAAGATATTTAATGCTGCAATAGTTACAACAATCCACATTTCTAGTGGTGCATTTCCTTTAAATAAACATATTTTCAAATTTGGAATGCACTCTTCAAGGTTTAACCAAGTCTATATGTCATATATTTCCAATAAAGACTCAGAACTCCATTAAATGGTTTCAAATTAGGTTATTATTTACACTTACTGCACAGTGTAATTCCAATGTTTTGGCCTTTTCAAGGTGATACATATGGTTACTAGCAAACTTGCAGTCCCATCACTATCCAAAGCACAAATTGCAGACTTTAACATAAATGTATTTAAAGGGATACTAAACCCAAATTTTTTATTTCATGATTCAGATAGAGCATGCAATTTTAAGCAACTTTCTAATTAACTCCTATTATGAATTTTTCTTTCTCTTGTTAAGTGTAGTCAGTCCACGGGTCATCCATTACTTATGGGATTATATCTCCTTCCCAACAGGAAGTTGCAAGAGGATCACCCAAGCAGAGCTGCTATATAGCTCCTCCCCTCACACGTCATATCCAGTCATTCTCTTGCAACTCAACATAGATAGGTCGTTGTGAGAGGTCTCTGGTGTTTTTTAAACGTAGTTTATGTCTTCAATCAAAAGTTTGTTATTTTAAATGGCACCGGAGTGTGCTGTTTGTTCTCAGGCAGTATTAGAAGAAGAATCTGCCTGCGTTTTCTATGATCTTAGCAGAAGTAACTAAGATCCACTGGCTGTTTCTCGCACATTCTGAGGAGTGAGGTAACTTCAGAAAGGGGAATAGCATGCGGGGCCCTCCTGCAAACGAGGTATGTGCAGTAAATTATTTTTCTAAGGAATGGAATTGACTAGAAAATACTGCTGTTACCAATGTAATGTAAGTACAGCCTTGAATGCAGTGGTAGCGACTGGTATTAGGCTGATGAGTGTACGTGCACTGAAGTATTTTTCTAGGAAATGGAATTTGACTAAGAAAATACTGTTAATGCTGAAGTAATGTTTGAGCCTTAACTGCAGTAAAAGCGACTGGTAACAGGCTTATTAATAACACTTCATAATCTTTAAATGTTCAAAACGTTTACTGGCATGTTAATCGTTTTTTGTGAGGTACTTGGTGATAAAACTTATTGGGGCATGATTTTTCCACATGGCTAACGTTTATTTCTGCATAGAAACAGTTAACTGAGATTTCCCACTGTTGTAATATGAGTGGGAGGGGTCTATTTTGGCGCGTTTGTTGCGCAGTAAAAATTCAGTCAGAGTCTTCCTACTTCAGCCTCCAAGATCCAGGACGTTCCTAGAGAGCTCAGGGGTCTTCAAAATTCATTTTGAGGGAGGTAATCAGTCACAGCAGACCTGTGACAGTGTGTTTGACTGTGATAAAAACGTTATTTGTTAAATTAATATCCGTTTTTGGGTATTAAGGGGTTAATCATCCATTTGCTGGTGGGTGCAATCCTTTGCTAACTTAATACATTTACTGTGAAATTTTGGTTGCTATAACTAATTTGGTTCATTGTTATTTCAACTGTGACAGCCTTTTGTGCTTCTTAAAGGCGCAGTAGCGTTTTTTATATTGCTTGTAAATTTATCTGAAAGTATTTTCCAAGCTTGCTAGTCTCATTGCTAGTCTGTTAAACATGTTTGACACAGATGAATCTGTTTGTTCACTATGTTTGAAGGCCACTGTGGAGCCCCATAGAAATTTGTGTACTCAATGCATTGATGTCACTTTAAATAAAAGTCAATCTTTACATGTAAAGAAATTATTACCAGACAACGAGGGGGAAGTTATGCCGACTAACTCTCCTCACGTGTCAGTACCTTTGCCTCCCGCTCAGGAGGTGCGTGATATTGTGGCGCCAAGTACATCAGAGAGGCCCATACAAATCACTTTGCAGGACATGGCTACTGTTATGACCGAAGTATTATCTAAATTGCCAGAATTAAGAGGCAAGCGCGATTGCTTGGGGTTAAGGACAGAGCGCGCTGATGATAGGAGAGCCATGTCTGATACTGCGTCACAATTTGCAGAACATGAGGACGGAGAGCTTCATTCTGTGGGTGACGGATCTGATCCAGGGAGACTGGATTCAGAGATTTCTAATTTTAAATTTAAGCTTGAAAACCTCCGCGTACTGCTAGGGGAGGTATTAGCAGCTCTGAATGATTGTAACACGGTTGCAATTCCAGAGAAATTATGTAGGCTGGATAGATACTATGCAGTACCGGTGTGTACCGACGTTTTTCCTATACCTGAAAGGCTTACAGAAATTATTAGCAAGGAGTGGGATAGGCCCGGTGTGCCCTTTTCCCCCCCCCCCCTATATTTAGGAAAATGTTTCCAATAGATGCCACCACACGGGACTTATGGCAGACGGTCCCTAAGGTGGAGGGAGCAGTTTCTACTTTGGCTAAGCGTACCACTATCCCGGTGGAGGATAGTTGTGCTTTTTCAGATCCAATGGATAAAAAATTAGGTTACCTTAAGAAAATTTTTGTTCAACAGGGTTTTATCTTACAGCCCCTTGCATGCATTGCGCCTGTCACTGCTGCTGCGGCATTCAGGTTTGAGTCTCTGGAAGAGGCCATTCGCACAGCTCCATTGGATGAAATTATGAACAAGCTTAAAGCACTTAAGCTAGCTTACGCATTTGTTTCTGATGCTGTTGTACACTTAACCAAATTAACGGCTAAGAACTCTGGTTTCGCCATCCAAGCGCGCAGAGCGTTATGGCTTAAATCATGGTCAGCTGACGTGACTTCTAAATCTAAATTGCTTAATATTCCTTTCAAAGGGCAGACCTTATTCGGGCCCGGCTTGAAAGAAATTATTGCTGACATTACTGGAGGTAAGGGTCATACTCTTCCTCAGGACAAGGCCAAATCAAAGGCCAAACAGTCTAATTTTCGTGCCTTTCGTAACTTCAAGGCAGGAGCAGCATCAACTTCCTCAGCTCCAAAACAGGAAGGAACTGTTGCTCGTTACAGACAGGGCTGGAAAGCTAACCAGTCCTGGAACAAGGGCAAGCAGGCCAGAAAACCTGCTTCTGCCCCTAAGACAGCATGAAGAGAGGGCCCCCTATCCGGAATCGGATCTAGTGGGGGGCAGACTATCTCTCTTCGCCCAGGCTTGGGCAAGAGATGTCCAGGATCCCTGGGCGTTGGAGATCATATCTCAGGGATACCTTCTGGACTTCAAAGCTTCTCCTCCACGAGGGAGATTTCATCTTTCCAGGTTATCAGCAAACCAAATAAAGAAAGAGGCTTTTCTACGCTGTGTACAAGACCTCTTATTAATGGGGGTGATCCACCCAGTTCCGCGGACGGAACAAGGGCAAGGATTTTACTCAAATCTGTTTGTGGTCCCCAAGAAAGAGGGAACCTTCAGACCAATCTTGGACCTAAAGATCTTAAACAAATTCCTAAGAGTTCCATCATTCAAAATGGAAACTATTCGAACCATCCTACCCATGATCCAAGAGGGTCAATACATGACCACAGTGGACTTAAAGGATGCCTACCTTCACATACCGATTCACAAAGATCATTATCGGTACCTAAGATTTGCCTTCCTAGACAGGCATTACCAGTTTGTAGTTCTTCCCTTCGGGTTAGCTACGGCCCCGAGAATCTTTACAAAGGTTCTGGGCTCTCTTCTGGCGGTACTAAGACCGCGAGGCATAGCGGTGGCTCCGTACCTAGACGACATTCTGATTCAAGCGTCAAGTTTTCAAATTGCCAAGTCTCACACAGAGATAGTTCTGGCGTTCCTGAGGTCGCATGGGTGGAAGGTGAACGTGGAAAAGAGTTCTCTATTACCACTCACAAGGGTTCCCTTCCTAGGGACTCTTATAGATTCTATAGAGATGAAAATTTACCTGACGGAGTCAAGGTTATTAAAGCTTCAAAATACTTGCCGTGCCCTTCATTCCATTCCACACCCGTCAGTAGCTCAGTGCATGGAAGTAATCGGCTTAATGGTTGCGGCAATGGACATAGTACCATTTGCGCGCCTGCATCTCGGACCACTGCAATTGTGCATGCTCAGTCAGTGGAATGGGGATTACTCAGATTTGTCCCCTCTACTAAATCTGGATCAAGAGACCAGAGATTCTCTATGGTGGCTTTCTCGGCCCCATCTGTCCAAAGGGATGACCTTTCGCAGGCCAGATTGGACGATTGTAACAACAGACGCCAGCCTTCTAGGTTGGGGCGCAGTCTGGAATTCCCTGAAGGCTCAGGGATCATGGACTCAGGAGGAGAAACTCCTCCCAATAAATATTCTGGAGTTAAGAGCGATATTCAATGCTCTTCTAGCTTGGCCTCAGTTAGCAACTCTGAGGTTCATCAGATTTCAGTCGGACAACATCACGACTGTGGCTTACATCAACCATCAAGGGGGAACCAGGAGTTCCCTAGCAATGTTGGAAGTCTCAAAGATAATTCACTGGGCAGAGTCTCACTCTTGCCACCTGTCAGCGATCTACATCCCAGGCGTGGAGAACTGGGAGGCGGATTTTCTAAGTCGCCAGATTTTTCATTCCGGGGGAGTGGGAACTTCATCCGGAGGTCTTCACTCAACTGATTTATCGTTGGGGCAAACCAGATCTGGATCTCATGGCGTCTCGCCAGAACGCCAAGCTTCCTTGTTACGGATCCAGATCCAGGGACCCGGGAGCGGTGCTGATAGATGCTCTGACAGCCCCTTGGGTCTTCAACATGGCTTATGTGTTTCCACCATTCCCGATGCTGCCTCGACTGATTGCCAAGATCAAACAGGAGAGAGCATCGGTGATTTTGGTAGCGCCTGCGTGGCCACGCAGGACCTGGTATGCAGACCTAGTGGACATGTCGTCCTGTCCACCATGGTCTCTGCCTCTGAGGCAGGACCTTCTAATTCAGGGTCTTTTCAACCATCCAAATCTAATTTCTCTGAGGCTGACTGCATGGAGATTGAACGCTTGATTCTATCAAAGCGTGGCTTCTCGGAGTCGGTTATTGATACCTTTAATACAGGCTCGGAAACCTGTTACCAGAAAAATTTACCATAAGATATGGCGTAAATATTTATATTGGTGCGAATCCAAGAGTTACTCATGGAGTAAGGTTAGGATTCCTAGGATATTGTCTTTTCTACAAGAGGGTTTAGAAAAGGGCTTATCTGCTAGTTCCTTAAAGGGACAGATTTCGGCTCTGTCTATTCTTCTTCACAAACGTCTGGCAGAAGTGCCAGATGTTCAGACTTTTTGTCAGGCTTTGGCTAGGATTAAGCCTGTGTTTAAGACTGTTGCTCCGCCGTAGAGCTTAAACTTAGTTCTTAACGTTTTGCAAGGTGTTCCATTTGAACCCCTTCATTCCATTGATATCAAGCTGTTATCTTGGAAAGTTCTGTTTTTGATGGCTATTTCCTCGGCTCGAAGAGTCTCTGAGTTATCTGCCTTACATTGTGATTCTCCTTATCTAATTTTTCATTCAGACAAGGTAGTTCTGCGTACTAAACCTGGGTTCTTACCTAAGGTAGTTTCTAACAGGAATATCAATCAAGAGATTGTTGTTCCATCTTTGTGTCCTAACCCTTCTTCAAAGAAGGAACGACTTTTGCATAATCTGGACGTGGTCCGTGCCCTGAAGTTCTTTTTGCAGGCAACTAAGGATTTTCGTCAAACTTCTTCTCTGTCGTTTACTCTGGACAGAGGAGAGGTCAAAAGGCTTCGTCTACCTCTCTCTCTTTTTGGCTTCGTAGCATAATACGTTTAGCCTATGAGACTGCTGGACAGCAGCCGCCTGAAAGAATTACAGCTCATTCCACTAGAGCTGTGGCTTCCACCTGGGCCTTTAAGAATGAGGCCTCTGTTGAACAGATTTGCAAGGCTGCAAC